>NW_027554900.1:47500-55000 GCF_964276395.1 Gasterosteus aculeatus | reverse complement strand
CACCTGCTGTTCTGCCATCAGTGTCCGACAATAGCGCTTCTTCATCGGATAACTGCCGGGATATCACGCTCTCTGGAACTGTTTAATTCATCCATCCACTGCACCTGCTGTTCTGACATCAGCATCCGAGAATAGTGTCCCGTACTGGGACATGGTCTGGGATATCCCGCTCTCTGGAACTATGTTCTGATTATTTCCTTCATCCACTGCACCTGCTGTTCTGACATCAGCATCCGAGAATAGTGTCCCGTACTGGGACATGGTCTGGCATATCCCGCTCTCTGGAACTGTGTTCTGATTATTTCCTTCATCCACTGCACCTGCTGTTCTGACATCAGCATCCGAGAATAGTGTCCCGTACTGGGACATGGTCTGGGATCTCCCGCTCCATGGAACTGTGTTCTGTTTATTTCATCCATCCACTGCACCTGCTGTTCTGACATCAGCATCCGAGAATAGTGTCCCGTACTGGGACATGGTCTGGGATCTCCCGCTCCATGGAACTGTGTTCTGTTTATTTCCTTCATCCACTGCACCTGCTGTTCTGACATCAGCATCCGAGAATAGTGTCCCGTACTGGGACATGGTCTGGGATCTCCCGCTCCATGGAACTGTGTTCTGTTTATTTCCTTCATCCACTGCACCTGCTGTTCTGACATCAGCATCCGAGAATAGTGTCCCGTACTGGGACATGGTCTGGGATCTCCCGCTCCATGGAACTGTGTTCTGTTTATTTCCTTCATCCACTGCACCTGCTGTTCTGGCATCAGCATCCGAGAATAGTGTCCCGTACTGGGACATGGTCTGGCATATCCCGCTCTCTGGAACTATGTTCTGATTATTTCCTTCATCCACTGCACCTGCTGTTCTGACATCAGCATCCGAGAATAGTGTGTCGTACTGGGACATGGTCTGGCATATCCCGCTCTCTGGAACTGTGTTCTGATTATTTCCTTCATCCACTGCACCTGCTGTTCTGACATCAGCATCCGAAAATAGTGTCCCGTACTGGGACATGGTCTGGGATCTCCCGCTCCATGGAACTGTGTTCTGTTTATTTCCTTCATCCACTGCACCTGCTGTTCTGGCATCAGCATCCGAGAATAGTGTCCCGTACTGGGACATGGTCTGGGATCTCCCGCTCCATGGAACTGTGTTCTGTTTATTTCCTTCATCCACTGCACCTGCTGTTCTGGCATCAGCATCCGAGAATAGTGTCCCGTACTGGGACATGGTCTGGGATCTCCCGCTCTCTGGAACTGTGTTCTGTTTATTTCCTTCATCCACTGCACCTGCTGTTCTGGCATCAGCATCCGAGAATAGTGTCCCGTACTGGGACATGGTCTGGCATATCCCGCTCTCTGGAACTGTGTTCTGATTATTTCCTTCATCCACTGCACCTGCTGTTCTGCCATCAGTGTCCGACAACAGCGCTTCATCATCGGATAGCTGCCGTGAAATACCGCTCTCTGGATCTGCTCTGTTCTGGCAGGTAATCAGGGGGATTTTAAGTAGATGAGTGTCCGGGAATAGTGCACTGCACTCGGGCAGGTCACGCCGCGTAACCCGCCCCATATCCCGGTTCCCGAACCCGCTTTTCCGCCCAAAGTTGTCCGAAGATGCTTAGGCCCAGCTGGGGAACGCTCCCCACGAAGCCCGGGTCTCAGCCCTGGAGCCCTGTGTTTCCAAAAACCAGGTTTCTGAAATCTGCGACCTGGTGGCCCAGTGATGTCAGCTGGAACTTTTTTTTTCCGGTCCGCTCAAAATTCTCCAGGGGATTTTAGGGCTTTGCGCCACATATTCCGACTTTTACTTAGTTTCTGACGGAGCCAAAAAAGTCCGGGTTTTTTTGCCCTCCTTATCGTCCCGACTGGAAACTTTAACTTTTTTTTTAAGTCAGAAAATTAAAGTCCTTTTCATCCAGGAGACCGACCCTTCCTTCAAAGCGTCCCAAGTGGTCCTTCGTCATCGGATATCTGTCGGGAAATACCGCTCCATGGAACTGTTTATTTCATCCATCCGCTGCACCTGCTGTTCTGCCATCAGTGTCCGTGAACAGTGCTTCTTCATCGGATATCAGCCGGGATCTCACGCTCTCTGGAACTGTTTATTTCATCCATCCACTGCACCTGCTGTTCTGACATCAGCATCCGAGAATAGTGTCCCGTACTGGGACATGGTCTCGCATATCCCGCTCTCTGGAACTATGTTCTGTTCATTTCCTTCATCCAGTGCACCTGCTGTTCTGCCATCAGTGTCCGACAATAGCGCTTCATCATCGGATATCTGCCGTGAAATACCGCTCTCTGGATCTGCTCTGTTCTGGCAGGTAATCAGGGAGATTTTAAGTAGATGAGTGTCCGGGAATAGTGGGCCGTTCTGGGACTTGGTCTGGGATATCACGCTCTCTGGAACTATGTTCTGTTTATTTCCTTCATCCAGTGCACCTGCTGTTCTGCCATCAGTGTCCGACAATAGCGCGCCATTCTGGGACTTGGTCTGGGATATCACGCTCTCTGGAACTATGTTCTGTTTATTTCCTTCATCCAGTGCACCTGCTGTTCTGCCATCAGTGTCCGACAATAGCGCTTCATCATCGGATATCTGTCGTGAAATACCGCTCTCTGGAACTGTGTATTAGTCCGTCCGCTGCACCTGCTGTTCTGACATCAGCATCCGAGAATAGTGTCCCGTTCTGGGACATGGTCTGGGTTCTGCCGCTCTATGGAACTGTGTGTTCATCCGTCCACTGCACCTGCTGTTCTTCCATCAGCATCCGAGAATAGTGTCCCGTACAGGGACATGGTCTGGTCTCTGCCGCTCTCTGGAACTCTGTATTCATCCATGCGTTACACCTGCTGTTCTGACATCAGCATCCGAGAATGGTGTGCCGTTCTGGGACATGGTCTGGGATCTCCCGCTGTCTGGAACTGTGTGTTCATCCATCCACTGCACCTGCTGTTCTGACATCAGCATCCGAGAATAGTGCCCCGTACTGGGACATCAGCCAGGACGCACCGCCGTCATCTCGTTCGTTCGCTCAGTCATCCATCCACGAAAGCTACCGATCAGCCACAGTGCCCGGAATGATGCCTCCTGCCGGGGCAGCGTCCGCTTGCTCCCCGACAGCCAGTTCTGCATGAGGCTCCGGTTCTTCCACCCCCGCCACTGTCCGAGGGTGTCCGAAAATACTGAGGTCTGAGTCGGATCCGAACCGCACAAACGCCGGTCTTCACGACTGGAGGCCTATGTTTCTAAAAACCGGGTTTCAGGAATCTGCGACCTGGTGGCCCAGTGATGTCGGCTGGAACTTTTTTTTTCCGGTCCGCTCAAAATTCTCCAGGCATTTTCTGAGCTTTCCTTCACATAGTCCGACTTTTACTTAGTTTCTGACGGAGCCAAAAAAGTCCGGGTTTTTTTGCCCTCCTTATCGTCCCGACTGGAAACTTTAACTCCGTATTTTAAGTCAGAAAATTAAAGTTCTTTTCATCCAGGAGACCGACCCTTCCTTCAAAGTGTCCCATACAGTGCTTCGTCATCGGACATCGGCCGGGATCTCCCGCTCTCTGGAACTGTGTATTCATCCATGCGGTACACCTGCTGTTCTGCCATCACTGTCCGGGAATAGTGTGTCGTTCTGGGACTTGGTCTGGTCTCTGCCGCTCTCTGGAACTCTTTATTCATCCATGGGGTACACCTGCTGGTCTGCCATCACTGTCCGGGAACAGTGTGCCGTTCTGGGTCATGGTCTGGGATATCACGCTCTCTGGAACTCTTTATTCATCCATGCGGTACACCTGCCGTTCTGCCATCACTGTCCGGGAACAGTGTGCCGTTCTGGGACTTGGTCTGGTCTCTGCCGCTCTCTGGAACTCTTTATTCATCCATGCGGTACACCTGCTGTTCTGCCATCACTGTCCGGGAATAGTGTGTCGTTCTGGGTCATGGTCTGGGATATCACGCTCTCTGGAACTCTTTATTCATCCATGCGGTACACCTGCCGTTCTGCCATCACTGTCCGGGAACAGTGTGCCGTTCTGGGACTTGGTCTGGTCTCTGCCGCTCTCTGGAGCTCTGTATTCATCCATGCGGTACACCTGCTGGTCTGCCATCACTGTCCGGGAACAGTGTGCCGTTCTGGGTCATGGTCTGGTCTCTGCCGCTCTCTGGAGCTCTTTATTCATCCATGCGGTACACCTGCTGTTCTGCCATCACTGTCCGGGAATAGTGTGTCGTTCTGGGTCATGGTCTGGGATATCACGCTCTCTGGAACTCTTTATTCATCCATGCGGTACACCTGCCGTTCTGCCATCACTGTCCGGGAACAGTGTGCCGTTCTGGGACTTGGTCTGGTCTCTGCCGCTCTCTGGAACTCTTTATTCATCCATGCGGTACACCTGCTGGTCTGCCATCACTGTCCGGGAACAGTGTGTCGTTCTGGGACTTGGTCTGGGTTCTGCCGCTCTCTGGAGCTGTTTATTCATCCATGGGGTACACCTGCTGTTCTGCCATCACTGTCCGGGAATAGTGTGTCTTTCTGGGACTTGGTCTGGTCTCTGCCGCTCTCTGGAGCTCTTTATTCATCCATCCACTGCACCTGCTGTTCTGCCATCACTGTCCGGGAATAGTGTGTCGTTCTGGGACTTGGTCTGGTCTCTGCCGCTCTCTGGAACTCTTTATTCATCCATGCGGTACACCTGCTGTTCTGCCATCACTGTCCGGGAATAGTGTGTCTTTCTGGGACTTGGTCTGGGTTCTGCCGCTCTCTGGAGCTCTTTATTCATCCATGCGGTACACCTGCTGTTCTGCCATCACTGTCCGGGAATAGTGTGTCGTTCTGGGACTTGGTCTGGTCTCTGCCGCTCTCTGGAACTCTCTGGAACTCTTTATTCATCCATGGGGTACACCTGCTGGTCTGCCATCACTGTCCGGGAACAGTGTGCCGTTCTGGGTCATGGTCTGGGTTCTGCCGCTCTCTGGAACTGTGTATTCATCCATGCGGTACACCTGCTGTTCTGTCATCACTGTCCGGGAACAGTGTGCCGTTCTGGGTCATGGTCTGGGTTCTGCCGCTCTCTGGAACTCTTTATTCATCCATGGGGTACACCTGCTGGTCTGCCATCACTGTCCGGGAACAGTGTGCCGTTCTGGGTCATGGTCTGGTCTCTGCCGCTCTCTGGAGCTGTTATTTTCCTCCATCCGGTACACCCACTGCTCTGCCATCACTGTCCGAAAATAGTGCTCCGAAATCGGGTAAGTCGCGCGGGGAGCCACCCCTGTATCTCGGCTCCAGGAGCGTCTTTCCGCCCGGGGCCTGGCCCACTATGCTTAGGTCCAGCTGGGGAACGCTCCCCCCGAAGCTCGGGGCCCTGTCCTGGAGATCTCTGTTTCCGAAAACCAGGTTTCTGAAATCTGCGACCTGGTGGCCCAGTGATGTGAGCTAAAAAAAAATTTATCGAAGCGATCTAAAAAAGCCCAGGCATTTTCTGGGCTTTCCTTCACATATTCCGACTTTTACTTAGTTTCTGACGGAGCCAAAAAAGTCCGGGTTTTTTTCGCTCCACATAGTCCCGACTGGAAACTTTAACTTTTTTTTTTTTCCATTATTTCACCCGCGGAGGTCCGCAAACACCTCCAGGGGCCCACAACGGCCGAATTAAGCCAGGAAAAAGACGCCAGAACCCGGATCTCTTTACCAGACACCCCCAGAGCCCGGAACTCGGACCCAAACACCTCCAGAGGCCCACAACGGCCGAATTGGACCCGGAAAAAGACGCCAGAACCCGGATCTCTTTACCAGACACCCCCAGAGCCCGGAACTCGGACCCAAACACCTCCAGAGGCCCACAACGGCCGAATTGAACCCGGAAAAAGACGCCAGAACCCGGATCTCTTTACCAGACACCCCCAGAGCCCGGAACTCGGACCCAAACACCTCCAGAGGCCCACAACGGCCGAATTGGACCCGGAAAAAGACGCCAGAACCCGGATCTCTTTACCAGACACCCCCAGAGCCCGGAACTCGGACCCAAACACCTCCAGAGGCCCACAACGGCCGAATTGAACCCGGAAAAAGACGCCAGAACCCGGATCTCTTTACCAGACACCCCCAGAGCCCGGAACTCGGACCCAAACACCTCCAGAGGCCCACAACGGCCGAATTGGACCCGGAAAAAGACGCCAGAACCCGGATCTCTTTACCAGACACCCCCAGAGCCCGGATGAGCTCCACAAACACCTCCAGAGGCCCACAACGGCCGAATTGGACCCGGAAAAAGACGCCAGAACCCGGATCTCTTTACCAAACACCCCCAGAGCCCGGAACACGGACCCAAACACCTCCAGAGGCCCACAACGGCCGAATTGAACCCGGAAAAAGACGCCAGAACCCGGATCTCTTTACCAAACACCCCCAGAGCCCGGAACACGGACCCAAACACCTCCAGAGGCCCACAACGGCCGAATTGAACCCGGAAAAAGACGCCAGAACCCGGATCTCTTTACCAGACACCCCCAGAGCCCGGAACTCGGACCCAAACACCTCCAGAGGCCCACAACGGCCGAATTGAACCCGGAAAAAGACGCCAGAACCCGGATCTCTTTACCAGACACCCCCAGAGCCCGGAACTCGGACCCAAACACCTCCAGAGGCCCACAACGGCCGAATTGGACCCGGAAAAAGACGCCAGAACCCGGATCTCTTTACCAGACACCCCCAGAGCCCGGAACTCGGACCCAAACACCTCCAGAGGCCCACAACGGCCGAATTGAACCCGGAAAAAGACGCCAGAACCCGGATCTCTTTACCAGACACCCCCAGAGCCCGGATGAGCTCCACAAACACCTCCAGAGGCCCACAACGGCCGAATTGAACCCGGAAAAGGACGCCAGAGCCCGGGTTCCGCTCCATGCCGCACACCACACCTGCAATACCGACCTCTCCCACCGGAGGGAGACAGAGGGCGCCTTCCACCCTGACTGCTGCCCGGGTGAGAGACACTATTCCTGGGGGGACTCTTTATCAGACTCCCCTTAACTAAAAGGGACTGCTGCCCGGGAAAGAGACACTATTCCTGGGGGGGCCTTCTACCAGACCCCCCCTGCCCCAACACACCATCCCCAATTTCACATAGCATATTCAGTCACAACTTGTCCGTTTCAAACACCCACACCTGCAATACCGACCTCTCCCACCGGAGGGAGACAGAGGGAACCCTCCCCCCCCACGACTGCTCCCCGAGAAACAGACACTATTCCTGGGGGGACTCTTTATCAGACTCCCCTTAACTAAAAGGGACTGCTGCCCGGGAAAGAGACACTATTCCTGGGGGGGCCTTCTACCAGACCCCCCCTGCCCCAACACACCATCCCCAATTTCACAAGTGTTCACATAGCATATTCAGTCAGAACTTGTCCGTTTTAAATATCCGCACCTGCAATACCGACCTCTCCCACCGGAGGGAGACAGAGGGAACCCTCCCCCCCCACGACTGCTCCCCG
>NW_027554900.1:30000-35000 GCF_964276395.1 Gasterosteus aculeatus | reverse complement strand
ATCATCGGATAGCTGCCGTGAAATACCGCTCTCTGGATCTGCTCTGTTCTGGCAGGTAATCAGGGGGATTTTAAGTAGATGAGTGTCCGGGAATAGTGCACTGCACTCGGGCAGGTCACGCCGCGTAACCCGCCCCATATCCCGGTTCCCGAACCCGCTTTTCCGCCCAAAGTTGTCCGAAGATGCTTAGGCCCAGCTGGGGAACGCTCCCCACGAAGCCCGGGTCTCAGCCCTGGAGCCCTGTGTTTCCAAAAACCAGGTTTCTGAAATCTGCGACCTGGTGGCCCAGTGATGTCAGCTGGAACTTTTTTTTTCCGGTCCGCTCAAAATTCTCCAGGGGATTTTAGGGCTTTGCGCCACATATTCCGACTTTTACTTAGTTTCTGACGGAGCCAAAAAAGTCCGGGTTTTTTTGCCCTCCTTATCGTCCCGACTGGAAACTTTAACTTTTTTTTTAAGTCAGAAAATTAAAGTCCTTTTCATCCAGGAGACCGACCCTTCCTTCAAAGCGTCCCAAGTGGTCCTTCGTCATCGGATATCTGTCGGGAAATACCGCTCCATGGAACTGTTTATTTCATCCATCCGCTGCACCTGCTGTTCTGCCATCAGTGTCCGTGAACAGTGCTTCTTCATCGGATATCAGCCGGGATCTCACGCTCTCTGGAACTGTTTATTTCATCCATCCACTGCACCTGCTGTTCTGACATCAGCATCCGAGAATAGTGTCCCGTACTGGGACATGGTCTCGCATATCCCGCTCTCTGGAACTATGTTCTGTTCATTTCCTTCATCCAGTGCACCTGCTGTTCTGCCATCAGTGTCCGACAATAGCGCTTCATCATCGGATATCTGCCGTGAAATACCGCTCTCTGGATCTGCTCTGTTCTGGCAGGTAATCAGGGAGATTTTAAGTAGATGAGTGTCCGGGAATAGTGGGCCGTTCTGGGACTTGGTCTGGGATATCACGCTCTCTGGAACTATGTTCTGTTTATTTCCTTCATCCAGTGCACCTGCTGTTCTGCCATCAGTGTCCGACAATAGCGCGCCATTCTGGGACTTGGTCTGGGATATCACGCTCTCTGGAACTATGTTCTGTTTATTTCCTTCATCCAGTGCACCTGCTGTTCTGCCATCAGTGTCCGACAATAGCGCTTCATCATCGGATATCTGTCGTGAAATACCGCTCTCTGGAACTGTGTATTAGTCCGTCCGCTGCACCTGCTGTTCTGACATCAGCATCCGAGAATAGTGTCCCGTTCTGGGACATGGTCTGGGTTCTGCCGCTCTATGGAACTGTGTGTTCATCCGTCCACTGCACCTGCTGTTCTTCCATCAGCATCCGAGAATAGTGTCCCGTACAGGGACATGGTCTGGTCTCTGCCGCTCTCTGGAACTCTGTATTCATCCATGCGTTACACCTGCTGTTCTGACATCAGCATCCGAGAATGGTGTGCCGTTCTGGGACATGGTCTGGGATCTCCCGCTGTCTGGAACTGTGTGTTCATCCATCCACTGCACCTGCTGTTCTGACATCAGCATCCGAGAATAGTGCCCCGTACTGGGACATCAGCCAGGACGCACCGCCGTCATCTCGTTCGTTCGCTCAGTCATCCATCCACGAAAGCTACCGATCAGCCACAGTGCCCGGAATGATGCCTCCTGCCGGGGCAGCGTCCGCTTGCTCCCCGACAGCCAGTTCTGCATGAGGCTCCGGTTCTTCCACCCCCGCCACTGTCCGAGGGTGTCCGAAAATACTGAGGTCTGAGTCGGATCCGAACCGCACAAACGCCGGTCTTCACGACTGGAGGCCTATGTTTCTAAAAACCGGGTTTCAGGAATCTGCGACCTGGTGGCCCAGTGATGTCGGCTGGAACTTTTTTTTTCCGGTCCGCTCAAAATTCTCCAGGCATTTTCTGAGCTTTCCTTCACATAGTCCGACTTTTACTTAGTTTCTGACGGAGCCAAAAAAGTCCGGGTTTTTTTGCCCTCCTTATCGTCCCGACTGGAAACTTTAACTCCGTATTTTAAGTCAGAAAATTAAAGTTCTTTTCATCCAGGAGACCGACCCTTCCTTCAAAGTGTCCCATACAGTGCTTCGTCATCGGACATCGGCCGGGATCTCCCGCTCTCTGGAACTGTGTATTCATCCATGCGGTACACCTGCTGTTCTGCCATCACTGTCCGGGAATAGTGTGTCGTTCTGGGACTTGGTCTGGTCTCTGCCGCTCTCTGGAACTCTTTATTCATCCATGGGGTACACCTGCTGGTCTGCCATCACTGTCCGGGAACAGTGTGCCGTTCTGGGTCATGGTCTGGGATATCACGCTCTCTGGAACTCTTTATTCATCCATGCGGTACACCTGCCGTTCTGCCATCACTGTCCGGGAACAGTGTGCCGTTCTGGGACTTGGTCTGGTCTCTGCCGCTCTCTGGAACTCTTTATTCATCCATGCGGTACACCTGCTGTTCTGCCATCACTGTCCGGGAATAGTGTGTCGTTCTGGGTCATGGTCTGGGATATCACGCTCTCTGGAACTCTTTATTCATCCATGCGGTACACCTGCCGTTCTGCCATCACTGTCCGGGAACAGTGTGCCGTTCTGGGACTTGGTCTGGTCTCTGCCGCTCTCTGGAGCTCTGTATTCATCCATGCGGTACACCTGCTGGTCTGCCATCACTGTCCGGGAACAGTGTGCCGTTCTGGGTCATGGTCTGGTCTCTGCCGCTCTCTGGAGCTCTTTATTCATCCATGCGGTACACCTGCTGTTCTGCCATCACTGTCCGGGAATAGTGTGTCGTTCTGGGTCATGGTCTGGGATATCACGCTCTCTGGAACTCTTTATTCATCCATGCGGTACACCTGCCGTTCTGCCATCACTGTCCGGGAACAGTGTGCCGTTCTGGGACTTGGTCTGGTCTCTGCCGCTCTCTGGAACTCTTTATTCATCCATGCGGTACACCTGCTGGTCTGCCATCACTGTCCGGGAACAGTGTGTCGTTCTGGGACTTGGTCTGGGTTCTGCCGCTCTCTGGAGCTGTTTATTCATCCATGGGGTACACCTGCTGTTCTGCCATCACTGTCCGGGAATAGTGTGTCTTTCTGGGACTTGGTCTGGTCTCTGCCGCTCTCTGGAGCTCTTTATTCATCCATCCACTGCACCTGCTGTTCTGCCATCACTGTCCGGGAATAGTGTGTCGTTCTGGGACTTGGTCTGGTCTCTGCCGCTCTCTGGAACTCTTTATTCATCCATGCGGTACACCTGCTGTTCTGCCATCACTGTCCGGGAATAGTGTGTCTTTCTGGGACTTGGTCTGGGTTCTGCCGCTCTCTGGAGCTCTTTATTCATCCATGCGGTACACCTGCTGTTCTGCCATCACTGTCCGGGAATAGTGTGTCGTTCTGGGACTTGGTCTGGTCTCTGCCGCTCTCTGGAACTCTCTGGAACTCTTTATTCATCCATGGGGTACACCTGCTGGTCTGCCATCACTGTCCGGGAACAGTGTGCCGTTCTGGGTCATGGTCTGGGTTCTGCCGCTCTCTGGAACTGTGTATTCATCCATGCGGTACACCTGCTGTTCTGTCATCACTGTCCGGGAACAGTGTGCCGTTCTGGGTCATGGTCTGGGTTCTGCCGCTCTCTGGAACTCTTTATTCATCCATGGGGTACACCTGCTGGTCTGCCATCACTGTCCGGGAACAGTGTGCCGTTCTGGGTCATGGTCTGGTCTCTGCCGCTCTCTGGAGCTGTTATTTTCCTCCATCCGGTACACCCACTGCTCTGCCATCACTGTCCGAAAATAGTGCTCCGAAATCGGGTAAGTCGCGCGGGGAGCCACCCCTGTATCTCGGCTCCAGGAGCGTCTTTCCGCCCGGGGCCTGGCCCACTATGCTTAGGTCCAGCTGGGGAACGCTCCCCCCGAAGCTCGGGGCCCTGTCCTGGAGATCTCTGTTTCCGAAAACCAGGTTTCTGAAATCTGCGACCTGGTGGCCCAGTGATGTGAGCTAAAAAAAAATTTATCGAAGCGATCTAAAAAAGCCCAGGCATTTTCTGGGCTTTCCTTCACATATTCCGACTTTTACTTAGTTTCTGACGGAGCCAAAAAAGTCCGGGTTTTTTTCGCTCCACATAGTCCCGACTGGAAACTTTAACTTTTTTTTTTTTCCATTATTTCACCCGCGGAGGTCCGCAAACACCTCCAGGGGCCCACAACGGCCGAATTAAGCCAGGAAAAAGACGCCAGAACCCGGATCTCTTTACCAGACACCCCCAGAGCCCGGAACTCGGACCCAAACACCTCCAGAGGCCCACAACGGCCGAATTGGACCCGGAAAAAGACGCCAGAACCCGGATCTCTTTACCAGACACCCCCAGAGCCCGGAACTCGGACCCAAACACCTCCAGAGGCCCACAACGGCCGAATTGAACCCGGAAAAAGACGCCAGAACCCGGATCTCTTTACCAGACACCCCCAGAGCCCGGAACTCGGACCCAAACACCTCCAGAGGCCCACAACGGCCGAATTGGACCCGGAAAAAGACGCCAGAACCCGGATCTCTTTACCAGACACCCCCAGAGCCCGGAACTCGGACCCAAACACCTCCAGAGGCCCACAACGGCCGAATTGAACCCGGAAAAAGACGCCAGAACCCGGATCTCTTTACCAGACACCCCCAGAGCCCGGAACTCGGACCCAAACACCTCCAGAGGCCCACAACGGCCGAATTGGACCCGGAAAAAGACGCCAGAACCCGGATCTCTTTACCAGACACCCCCAGAGCCCGGATGAGCTCCACAAACACCTCCAGAGGCCCACAACGGCCGAATTGGACCCGGAAAAAGACGCCAGAACCCGGATCTCTTTACCAAACACCCCCAGAGCCCGGAACACGGACCCAAACACCTCCAGAGGCCCACAACGGCCGAATTGAACCCGGAAAAAGACGCCAGAACCCGGATCTCTTTACCAAACACCCCCAGAGCCCGGAACACGGACCCAAA
>NW_027554900.1:15000-20000 GCF_964276395.1 Gasterosteus aculeatus | reverse complement strand
GGTTTCTGAAATCTGCGACCTGGTGGCCCAGTGATGTCGGCTGGAACTTTTTTTTTCCGGTCCGCTCAAAATTCTCCAGGCATTTTCTGAGCTTTCCTTCACATAGTCCGACTTTTACTTAGTTTCTGACGGAGCCAAAAAAGTCCGGGTTTTTTTGCCCTCCTTATCGTCCCGACTGGAAACTTTAACTTTTTTTTTAAGTCAGAAAATTAAAGTCTTTTTCATCCAGGAGACCGACCCTTCCTTCAAAGCGTCCCAAGTGGTCCTTCGTCATCGGATATCTGTCGGGAAATACCGCTCCATGGAACTGTTTATTTCATCCATCCGCTGCACCTGCTGTTCTGCCATCAGTGTCCGACAATAGCGCTTCTTCATCGGATAACTGCCGGGATATCACGCTCTCTGGAACTGTTTAATTCATCCATCCACTGCACCTGCTGTTCTGACATCAGCATCCGAGAATAGTGTCCCGTACTGGGACATGGTCTGGGATATCCCGCTCTCTGGAACTATGTTCTGATTATTTCCTTCATCCACTGCACCTGCTGTTCTGACATCAGCATCCGAGAATAGTGTCCCGTACTGGGACATGGTCTGGCATATCCCGCTCTCTGGAACTGTGTTCTGATTATTTCCTTCATCCACTGCACCTGCTGTTCTGACATCAGCATCCGAGAATAGTGTCCCGTACTGGGACATGGTCTGGGATCTCCCGCTCCATGGAACTGTGTTCTGTTTATTTCATCCATCCACTGCACCTGCTGTTCTGACATCAGCATCCGAGAATAGTGTCCCGTACTGGGACATGGTCTGGGATCTCCCGCTCCATGGAACTGTGTTCTGTTTATTTCCTTCATCCACTGCACCTGCTGTTCTGACATCAGCATCCGAGAATAGTGTCCCGTACTGGGACATGGTCTGGGATCTCCCGCTCCATGGAACTGTGTTCTGTTTATTTCCTTCATCCACTGCACCTGCTGTTCTGACATCAGCATCCGAGAATAGTGTCCCGTACTGGGACATGGTCTGGGATCTCCCGCTCCATGGAACTGTGTTCTGTTTATTTCCTTCATCCACTGCACCTGCTGTTCTGGCATCAGCATCCGAGAATAGTGTCCCGTACTGGGACATGGTCTGGCATATCCCGCTCTCTGGAACTATGTTCTGATTATTTCCTTCATCCACTGCACCTGCTGTTCTGACATCAGCATCCGAGAATAGTGTGTCGTACTGGGACATGGTCTGGCATATCCCGCTCTCTGGAACTGTGTTCTGATTATTTCCTTCATCCACTGCACCTGCTGTTCTGACATCAGCATCCGAAAATAGTGTCCCGTACTGGGACATGGTCTGGGATCTCCCGCTCCATGGAACTGTGTTCTGTTTATTTCCTTCATCCACTGCACCTGCTGTTCTGGCATCAGCATCCGAGAATAGTGTCCCGTACTGGGACATGGTCTGGGATCTCCCGCTCCATGGAACTGTGTTCTGTTTATTTCCTTCATCCACTGCACCTGCTGTTCTGGCATCAGCATCCGAGAATAGTGTCCCGTACTGGGACATGGTCTGGGATCTCCCGCTCTCTGGAACTGTGTTCTGTTTATTTCCTTCATCCACTGCACCTGCTGTTCTGGCATCAGCATCCGAGAATAGTGTCCCGTACTGGGACATGGTCTGGCATATCCCGCTCTCTGGAACTGTGTTCTGATTATTTCCTTCATCCACTGCACCTGCTGTTCTGCCATCAGTGTCCGACAACAGCGCTTCATCATCGGATAGCTGCCGTGAAATACCGCTCTCTGGATCTGCTCTGTTCTGGCAGGTAATCAGGGGGATTTTAAGTAGATGAGTGTCCGGGAATAGTGCACTGCACTCGGGCAGGTCACGCCGCGTAACCCGCCCCATATCCCGGTTCCCGAACCCGCTTTTCCGCCCAAAGTTGTCCGAAGATGCTTAGGCCCAGCTGGGGAACGCTCCCCACGAAGCCCGGGTCTCAGCCCTGGAGCCCTGTGTTTCCAAAAACCAGGTTTCTGAAATCTGCGACCTGGTGGCCCAGTGATGTCAGCTGGAACTTTTTTTTTCCGGTCCGCTCAAAATTCTCCAGGCATTTTCTGAGCTTTCCTTCACATAGTCCGACTTTTACTTAGTTTCTGACGGAGCCAAAAAAGTCCGGGTTTTTTTGCCCTCCTTATCGTCCCGACTGGAAACTTTAACTCCGTATTTTAAGTCAGAAAATTAAAGTTCTTTTCATCCAGGAGACCGACCCTTCCTTCAAAGTGTCCCATACAGTGCTTCGTCATCGGACATCGGCCGGGATCTCCCGCTCTCTGGAACTGTGTATTCATCCATGCGGTACACCTGCTGTTCTGCCATCACTGTCCGGGAATAGTGTGTCGTTCTGGGTCATGGTCTGGGATATCACGCTCTCTGGAACTCTTTATTCATCCATGCGGTACACCTGCTGTTCTGCCATCACTGTCCGGGAATAGTGTGTCGTTCTGGGTCATGGTCTGGGATATCACGCTCTCTGGAACTCTTTATTCATCCATGCGGTACACCTGCTGTTCTGCCATCACTGTCCGGGAATAGTGTGTCGTTCTGGGTCATGGTCTGGGATATCACGCTCTCTGGAACTCTTTATTCATCCATGCGGTACACCTGCTGTTCTGCCATCACTGTCCGGGAATAGTGTGTCGTTCTGGGTCATGGTCTGGTCTCTGCCGCTCTCTGGAACTCTTTATTCATCCATGCGGTACACCTGCCGTTCTGCCATCACTGTCCGGGAATAGTGTGTCGTTCTGGGACTTGGTCTGGTCTCTGCCGCTCTCTGGAACTCTGTATTCATCCATCCACTGCACCTGCCGTTCTGCCATCACTGTCCGGGAATAGTGTGTCGTTCTGGGACTTGGTCTGGTCTCTGCCGCTCTCTGGAGCTCTTTATTCATCCATGCGGTACACCTGCTGTTCTGCCATCACTGTCCGGGAATAGTGTACCGTTCTGGGACTTGGTCTGGTCTCTGCCGCTCTCTGGAGCTCTGTATTCATCCATGCGGTACACCTGCTCTTCTGCCATCACTGTCCGGGAACAGTGTGCCGTTCTGGGTCATGGTCTGGGTTCTGCCGCTCTCTGGAACTCTTTATTCATCCATGGGGTACACCTGCTGGTCTGCCATCACTGTCCGGGAATAGTGTGTCGTTCTGGGTCATGGTCTGGGATATCACGCTCTCTGGAACTCTTTATTCATCCATGCGGTACACCTGCCGTTCTGCCATCACTGTCCGGGAACAGTGTGCCGTTCTGGGACTTGGTCTGGTCTCTGCCGCTCTCTGGAGCTCTGTATTCATCCATGCGGTACACCTGCTCTTCTGCCATCACTGTCCGGGAATAGTGTGTCGTTCTGGGACTTGGTCTGGTCTCTGCCGCTCTCTGGAGCTCTTTATTCATCCATGCGGTACACCTGCTGTTCTGCCATCACTGTCCGGGAATAGTGTGCCGTTCTGGGTCATGGTCTGGTCTCTGCCGCTCTCTGGAGCTCTTTATTCATCCATGCGGTACACCTGCTGTTCTGCCATCACTGTCCGGGAATAGTGTGTCGTTCTGGGACTTGGTCTGGTCTCTGCCGCTCTCTGGAGCTCTTTATTCATCCATCCACTGCACCTGCTGTTCTGCCATCACTGTCCGGGAATAGTGTGTCGTTCTGGGACTTGGTCTGGTCTCTGCCGCTCTCTGGAGCTCTTTATTCATCCATGCGGTACACCTGCTGTTCTGCCATCACTGTCCGGGAACAGTGTGCCGTTCTGGGTCATGGTCTGGGATATCACGCTCTCTGGAACTCTTTATTCATCCATGCGGTACACCTGCTGGTCTGCCATCACTGTCCGGGAATAGTGTGTCGTTCTGGGACTTGGTCTGGTCTCTGCCGCTCTCTGGAACTCTTTATTCATCCATGCGGTACACCTGCCTTTCTGCCATCACTGTCCGGGAATAGTGTGTCGTTCTGGGTCATGGTCAGGGATATCACGCTCTCTGGAACTCTTTATTCATCCATGCGGTACACCTGCCGTTCTGCCATCACTGTCCGGGAATAGTGTGTCGTTCTGGGACTTGGTCTGGTCTCTGCCGCTCTCTGGAACTCTTTATTCATCCATGCGGTACACCTGCTGTTCTGCCATCACTGTCCGGGAATAGTGTGTCGTTCTGGGACTTGGTCTGGTCTCTGCCGCTCTCTGGAACTCTGTATTCATCCATCCACTGCACCTGCCGTTCTGCCATCACTGTCCGGGAATAGTGTGTCGTTCTGGGACTTGGTCTGGTCTCTGCCGCTCTCTGGAGCTCTTTATTCATCCATCATGTACACCTGCTGGTCTGCCATCACTGTCCGGGAATAGTGTGTCGTTCTGGGACTTGGTCTGGTCTCTGCCGCTCTCTGGAGGTCTTTATTCATCCATCCACTGCACCTGCTGGTCTGCCATCACTGTCCGGGAATAGTGTGTCGTTCTGGGACTTGGTCTGGGTTCTGCCGCTCTCTGGAACTCTTTATTCATCCATGGGGTACACCTGCTGTTCTGCCATCACTGTCCGGGAATAGTGTGTCGTTCTGGGACTTGGTCTGGGTTCTGCCGCTCTCTGGAGCTCTTTATTCATCCATGCGGTACACCTGCTGGTCTGCCATCACTGTCCGGGAATAGTGTGCCGTTCTGGGACTTGGTCTGGTCTCTGCCGCTCTCTGGAGCTGTTATTTTCCTCCATGCGGTACACCCACTGCTCTGCCATCACTGTCCGAAAATAGTGCTCCGAAATCGGGTAAGTCGCGCGGGGGGCCACCCCTGTATCTCGGCTCCAGGAGCGTCTTTCCGCCCGGGGCCTGGCCCACTATGCTTAGGTCCAGCTGGGGAACGCTCCCCCCGAAGCTCGGGGCCCTGTCCTGGAGATCTCTGTTTCCGAAAACCAGGTTTCTGAAATCTGCGACCTGGTGGCCCAGTGATGTGAGCTAAAAAAA
>NW_027554900.1:0-2500 GCF_964276395.1 Gasterosteus aculeatus | reverse complement strand
TCTGGCATATCCCGCTCTCTGGAACTGTGTTCTGATTATTTCCTTCATCCACTGCACCTGCTGTTCTGACATCAGCATCCGAGAATAGTGTCCCGTACTGGGACATGGTCTGGGATCTCCCGCTCCATGGAACTGTGTTCTGTTTATTTCATCCATCCACTGCACCTGCTGTTCTGACATCAGCATCCGAGAATAGTGTCCCGTACTGGGACATGGTCTGGGATCTCCCGCTCCATGGAACTGTGTTCTGTTTATTTCCTTCATCCACTGCACCTGCTGTTCTGACATCAGCATCCGAGAATAGTGTCCCGTACTGGGACATGGTCTGGGATCTCCCGCTCCATGGAACTGTGTTCTGTTTATTTCCTTCATCCACTGCACCTGCTGTTCTGACATCAGCATCCGAGAATAGTGTCCCGTACTGGGACATGGTCTGGGATCTCCCGCTCCATGGAACTGTGTTCTGTTTATTTCCTTCATCCACTGCACCTGCTGTTCTGGCATCAGCATCCGAGAATAGTGTCCCGTACTGGGACATGGTCTGGCATATCCCGCTCTCTGGAACTATGTTCTGATTATTTCCTTCATCCACTGCACCTGCTGTTCTGACATCAGCATCCGAGAATAGTGTGTCGTACTGGGACATGGTCTGGCATATCCCGCTCTCTGGAACTGTGTTCTGATTATTTCCTTCATCCACTGCACCTGCTGTTCTGACATCAGCATCCGAAAATAGTGTCCCGTACTGGGACATGGTCTGGGATCTCCCGCTCCATGGAACTGTGTTCTGTTTATTTCCTTCATCCACTGCACCTGCTGTTCTGGCATCAGCATCCGAGAATAGTGTCCCGTACTGGGACATGGTCTGGGATCTCCCGCTCCATGGAACTGTGTTCTGTTTATTTCCTTCATCCACTGCACCTGCTGTTCTGGCATCAGCATCCGAGAATAGTGTCCCGTACTGGGACATGGTCTGGGATCTCCCGCTCTCTGGAACTGTGTTCTGTTTATTTCCTTCATCCACTGCACCTGCTGTTCTGGCATCAGCATCCGAGAATAGTGTCCCGTACTGGGACATGGTCTGGCATATCCCGCTCTCTGGAACTGTGTTCTGATTATTTCCTTCATCCACTGCACCTGCTGTTCTGCCATCAGTGTCCGACAACAGCGCTTCATCATCGGATAGCTGCCGTGAAATACCGCTCTCTGGATCTGCTCTGTTCTGGCAGGTAATCAGGGGGATTTTAAGTAGATGAGTGTCCGGGAATAGTGCACTGCACTCGGGCAGGTCACGCCGCGTAACCCGCCCCATATCCCGGTTCCCGAACCCGCTTTTCCGCCCAAAGTTGTCCGAAGATGCTTAGGCCCAGCTGGGGAACGCTCCCCACGAAGCCCGGGTCTCAGCCCTGGAGCCCTGTGTTTCCAAAAACCAGGTTTCTGAAATCTGCGACCTGGTGGCCCAGTGATGTCAGCTGGAACTTTTTTTTTCCGGTCCGCTCAAAATTCTCCAGGGGATTTTAGGGCTTTGCGCCACATATTCCGACTTTTACTTAGTTTCTGACGGAGCCAAAAAAGTCCGGGTTTTTTTGCCCTCCTTATCGTCCCGACTGGAAACTTTAACTTTTTTTTTAAGTCAGAAAATTAAAGTCCTTTTCATCCAGGAGACCGACCCTTCCTTCAAAGCGTCCCAAGTGGTCCTTCGTCATCGGATATCTGTCGGGAAATACCGCTCCATGGAACTGTTTATTTCATCCATCCGCTGCACCTGCTGTTCTGCCATCAGTGTCCGTGAACAGTGCTTCTTCATCGGATATCAGCCGGGATCTCACGCTCTCTGGAACTGTTTATTTCATCCATCCACTGCACCTGCTGTTCTGACATCAGCATCCGAGAATAGTGTCCCGTACTGGGACATGGTCTCGCATATCCCGCTCTCTGGAACTATGTTCTGTTCATTTCCTTCATCCAGTGCACCTGCTGTTCTGCCATCAGTGTCCGACAATAGCGCTTCATCATCGGATATCTGCCGTGAAATACCGCTCTCTGGATCTGCTCTGTTCTGGCAGGTAATCAGGGAGATTTTAAGTAGATGAGTGTCCGGGAATAGTGGGCCGTTCTGGGACTTGGTCTGGGATATCACGCTCTCTGGAACTATGTTCTGTTTATTTCCTTCATCCAGTGCACCTGCTGTTCTGCCATCAGTGTCCGACAATAGCGCGCCATTCTGGGACTTGGTCTGGGATATCACGCTCTCTGGAACTATGTTCTGTTTATTTCCTTCATCCAGTGCACCTGCTGTTCTGCCATCAGTGTCCGACAATAGCGCTTCATCATCGGATATCTGTCGTGAAATACCGCTCTCTGGAACTGTGTATTAGTCCGTCCGCTGCACCTGCTGTTCTGACATCAGCATCCGAGAATAGTGTCCCGTTCTGGGACATGGTCTGGGTTCTGCCGCTCTATGGAACTGTGTGTTCATCCGTCCACTGCACCTGCTGTT
>NW_027554899.1:115000-133311 GCF_964276395.1 Gasterosteus aculeatus | reverse complement strand
GCTCTCTGGAACTGTTTATTTCATTTATCCACTGCACCTGCTGTTCTGACATCAGCATCCGAGAATAGTGTCCCGTACTGGGACATGGTCAGGGATCTCACGCTGTCTGGAACTGTGTATTCATCCATGCGTTACACCTGCTGTTCTGACATCAGCATCCGAGAATAGTGTGCCGTTATGGGACATGGTCAGGGATCTCACGCTGTCTGGAACTGTGTATTCATCCATCCAGTGCACCTGCCGTTCTGCCATCAGTGTCCGAGAACAGTGCTTCTTCATCGGATATCAGCCGGGATCTCACGCTCTCTGGAACTGTTTATTTCATTTATCCACTGCACCTGCTGTTCTGACATCAGCATCCGAGAATAGTGTCCCGTACTGGGACATGGTCAGGGATCTCACGCTGTCTGGAACTGTGTATTCATCCATGCGTTACACCTGCTGTTCTGACATCAGCATCCGAGAATAGTGTGCCGTTATGGGACATGGTCTGGGATCTCCTGCTCTATGGAACTGTTTACTTCATCCATCCACTGCACCTGCTGTTCTGCCATCAGTGTCCGACAATAGCGCTTCATCATCGGATATCTGCCGTGAAATACCGCTCTCTGGAACTGTTTCTTTCATCCATCCACCGCACCTGCTGTTCTGCCATCAGTGTCTGACAATAGCGCTTCTTCATCGGATATCAGCCGGGATCTCACGCTCTCTGGAACTGTTTATTTCATCCATCCAGTGCACCTGCCGTTCTGCCATCAGTGTCCGAGAACAGTGCTTCTTCATCGGATATCAGCCGGGATCTCACGCTCTCTGGAACTGTTTCTTTCATCCATCCACCGCACCTGCTGTTCTGCCATCAGTGTCCGACAATAGCGCTTCTTCATCGGATATCAGCCGGGATCTCACGCTCTCTGGAACTGTTTATTTCATCCATCCAGTGCACCTGCCGTTCTGCCATCAGTGTCCGAGAACAGTGCTTCTTCATCGGATATCAGCCGGGATCTCACGCTCTCTGGAACTGTTTATTTCATCCATCCAGTGCACCTGCCGTTCAGCCATCAGTGTCCGAGAACAGTGCTTCTTCATCGGATATCAGCCGGGATCTCACGCTCTCTGGAACTGTTTATTTCATCCATCCAGTGCACCTGCCGTTCAGCCATCAGTGTCCGAGAACAGTGCTTCTTCATCGGATATCAGCCGGGATCTCACGCTCTCTGGAACTGTTTATTTCATCCATCCAGTGCACCTGCCGTTCAGCCATCAGTGTCCGAGAACAGTGCTTCTTCATCGGATATCAGCCGGGATCTCACGCTCTCTGGAACTGTTTAATTCATCCACCGCACCTGCTGTTCTGCCATCAGTGTCCGACAACAGCGCTTCATCATCGGATAACTGCCGTGAAATACCGCTCTCTGGAACTGTTTATTTCATCCACCGCACATGCTGTTCTGCCATCAGTGTCCGACAACAGCGCTTCATCATCGGATATCTGCCGTGAAATACCGCTCTCTGGATCTGCTCTGTTCTGGCAGGTAATCAGGAAGATTTTAAGTAGATGAGTGTCCGGGAATAGTGGGCCGTTATGGGACTTGGTCTGGGATATCACGCTCTCTGGAACTATGTTCGGTTTATTTCCTTCATCCAGTGCACCTGCTGTTCTGCCATCAGTGTCCGACAATAGCGCGCCGTTCTGGGACTTGGTCTGGGATATCACGCTCTCTGGAACTATGTTCTGTTAATTTCCTTCATCCAGTGCACCTGCTGTTCTGCCATCAGTGTCCGACAATAGCGCTTCATCATCGGATATCTGTCGTGAAATACCGCTCTCTGGAACTGTGTATTAGTCCGTCCGCTGCACCTGCTGTTCTGACATCAGCATCCGAGAATAGTGCGCCGTTCTGGGACATGGTCTGGTCTCTGCCGCTCTCTGGAACTCTGTATTCATCCATGCGTTACACCTGCTGTTCTGACATCAGCATCCGAGAATGGTGTGCCGTTCTGGGACATGGTCTGGGATCTCCCGCTGTCTGGAACTGTGTGTTCATCCATCCACTGCACCTGCTGTTCTGACATCAGCATCCGAGAATAGTGGGCCGTTCTGGGACATGGTCTGGGATCTCCCGCTGTCTGGAACTGTGTGTTCATCCATACGTTACACCTGCTGTTCTGACATCAGCATCCGAGAATAGTGTCCCGTACTGGGACATGGTCAGGGATCTCACGCTGTCTGGAACTGTGTATTCATCCATCCAGTGCACCTGCCGTTCTGCCATCAGTGTCCGAGAACAGTGCTTCTTCATCGGATATCAGCCGGGATCTCACGCTCTCTGGAACTGTTTATTTCATTTATCCACTGCACCTGCTGTTCTGACATCAGCATCCGAGAATAGTGTCCCGTACTGGGACATGGTCAGGGATCTCACGCTGTCTGGAACTGTGTATTCATCCATGCGTTACACCTGCTGTTCTGACATCAGCATCCGAGAATAGTGTGCCGTTATGGGACATGGTCAGGGATCTCACGCTGTCTGGAACTGTGTATTCATCCATCCAGTGCACCTGCCGTTCTGCCATCAGTGTCCGAGAACAGTGCTTCTTCATCGGATATCAGCCGGGATCTCACGCTCTCTGGAACTGTTTATTTCATTTATCCACTGCACCTGCTGTTCTGACATCAGCATCCGAGAATAGTGTCCCGTACTGGGACATGGTCAGGGATCTCACGCTGTCTGGAACTGTGTATTCATCCATGCGTTACACCTGCTGTTCTGACATCAGCATCCGAGAATAGTGTGCCGTTATGGGACATGGTCTGGGATCTCCTGCTCTATGGAACTGTTTACTTCATCCATCCACTGCACCTGCTGTTCTGCCATCAGTGTCCGACAATAGCGCTTCATCATCGGATATCTGCCGTGAAATACCGCTCTCTGGAACTGTTTCTTTCATCCATCCACCGCACCTGCTGTTCTGCCATCAGTGTCTGACAATAGCGCTTCTTCATCGGATATCAGCCGGGATCTCACGCTCTCTGGAACTGTTTATTTCATCCATCCAGTGCACCTGCCGTTCTGCCATCAGTGTCCGAGAACAGTGCTTCTTCATCGGATATCAGCCGGGATCTCACACTCTCTGGAACTGTTTCTTTCATCCATCCACCGCACCTGCTGTTCTGCCATCAGTGTCCGACAATAGCGCTTCTTCATCGGATATCAGCCGGGATCTCACGCTCTCTGGAACTGTTTATTTCATCCATCCAGTGCACCTGCCGTTCTGCCATCAGTGTCCGAGAACAGTGCTTCTTCATCGGATATCAGCCGGGATCTCACGCTCTCTGGAACTGTTTATTTCATCCATCCAGTGCACCTGCCGTTCAGCCATCAGTGTCCGAGAACAGTGCTTCTTCATCGGATATCAGCCGGGATCTCACGCTCTCTGGAACTGTTTATTTCATCCATCCAGTGCACCTGCCGTTCAGCCATCAGTGTCCGAGAACAGTGCTTCTTCATCGGATATCAGCCGGGATCTCACGCTCTCTGGAACTGTTTAATTCATCCACCGCACCTGCTGTTCTGCCATCAGTGTCCGACAACAGCGCTTCATCATCGGATAACTGCCGTGAAATACCGCTCTCTGGAACTGTTTATTTCATCCACCGCACATGCTGTTCTGCCATCAGTGTCCGACAACAGCGCTTCATCATCGGATATCTGCCGTGAAATACCGCTCTCTGGATCTGCTCTGTTCTGGCAGGTAATCAGGAAGATTTTAAGTAGATGAGTGTCCGGGAATAGTGGGCCGTTATGGGACTTGGTCTGGGATATCACGCTCTCTGGAACTATGTTCGGTTTATTTCCTTCATCCAGTGCACCTGCTGTTCTGCCATCAGTGTCCGACAATAGCGCGCCGTTCTGGGACTTGGTCTGGGATATCACGCTCTCTGGAACTATGTTCTGTTAATTTCCTTCATCCAGTGCACCTGCTGTTCTGCCATCAGTGTCCGACAATAGCGCTTCATCATCGGATATCTGTCGTGAAATACCGCTCTCTGGAACTGTGTATTAGTCCGTCCGCTGCACCTGCTGTTCTGACATCAGCATCCGAGAATAGTGCGCCGTTCTGGGACATGGTCTGGTCTCTGCCGCTCTCTGGAACTCTGTATTCATCCATGCGTTACACCTGCTGTTCTGACATCAGCATCCGAGAATGGTGTGCCGTTCTGGGACATGGTCTGGGATCTCCCGCTGTCTGGAACTGTGTGTTCATCCATCCACTGCACCTGCTGTTCTGACATCAGCATCCGAGAATAGTGGGCCGTTCTGGGACATGGTCTGGGATCTCCCGCTGTCTGGAACTGTGTGTTCATCCATACGTTACACCTGCTGTTCTGACATCAGCATCCGAGAATAGTGTCCCGTACTGGGACATGGTCAGGGATCTCACGCTGTCTGGAACTGTGTATTCATCCATCCAGTGCACCTGCCGTTCTGCCATCAGTGTCCGAGAACAGTGCTTCTTCATCGGATATCAGCCGGGATCTCACGCTCTCTGGAACTGTTTATTTCATTTATCCACTGCACCTGCTGTTCTGACATCAGCATCCGAGAATAGTGTCCCGTACTGGGACATGGTCAGGGATCTCACGCTGTCTGGAACTGTGTATTCATCCATGCGTTACACCTGCTGTTCTGACATCAGCATCCGAGAATAGTGTGCCGTTATGGGACATGGTCAGGGATCTCACGCTGTCTGGAACTGTGTATTCATCCATCCAGTGCACCTGCCGTTCTGCCATCAGTGTCCGAGAACAGTGCTTCTTCATCGGATATCAGCCGGGATCTCACGCTCTCTGGAACTGTTTATTTCATTTATCCACTGCACCTGCTGTTCTGACATCAGCATCCGAGAATAGTGTCCCGTACTGGGACATGGTCAGGGATCTCACGCTGTCTGGAACTGTGTATTCATCCATGCGTTACACCTGCTGTTCTGACATCAGCATCCGAGAATAGTGTGCCGTTATGGGACATGGTCTGGGATCTCCTGCTCTATGGAACTGTTTACTTCATCCATCCACTGCACCTGCTGTTCTGCCATCAGTGTCCGACAATAGCGCTTCATCATCGGATATCTGCCGTGAAATACCGCTCTCTGGAACTGTTTCTTTCATCCATCCACCGCACCTGCTGTTCTGCCATCAGTGTCTGACAATAGCGCTTCTTCATCGGATATCAGCCGGGATCTCACGCTCTCTGGAACTGTTTATTTCATCCATCCAGTGCACCTGCCGTTCTGCCATCAGTGTCCGAGAACAGTGCTTCTTCATCGGATATCAGCCGGGATCTCACGCTCTCTGGAACTGTTTCTTTCATCCATCCACCGCACCTGCTGTTCTGCCATCAGTGTCCGACAATAGCGCTTCTTCATCGGATATCAGCCGGGATCTCACGCTCTCTGGAACTGTTTATTTCATCCATCCAGTGCACCTGCCGTTCTGCCATCAGTGTCCGAGAACAGTGCTTCTTCATCGGATATCAGCCGGGATCTCACGCTCTCTGGAACTGTTTATTTCATCCATCCAGTGCACCTGCCGTTCAGCCATCAGTGTCCGAGAACAGTGCTTCTTCATCGGATATCAGCCGGGATCTCACGCTCTCTGGAACTGTTTATTTCATCCATCCAGTGCACCTGCCGTTCAGCCATCAGTGTCCGAGAACAGTGCTTCTTCATCGGATATCAGCCGGGATCTCACGCTCTCTGGAACTGTTTATTTCATCCATCCAGTGCACCTGCCGTTCAGCCATCAGTGTCCGAGAACAGTGCTTCTTCATCGGATATCAGCCGGGATCTCACGCTCTCTGGAACTGTTTAATTCATCCACCGCACCTGCTGTTCTGCCATCAGTGTCCGACAACAGCGCTTCATCATCGGATAACTGCCGTGAAATACCGCTCTCTGGAACTGTTTATTTCATCCACCGCACATGCTGTTCTGCCATCAGTGTCCGACAACAGCGCTTCATCATCGGATATCTGCCGTGAAATACCGCTCTCTGGATCTGCTCTGTTCTGGCAGGTAATCAGGAAGATTTTAAGTAGATGAGTGTCCGGGAATAGTGGGCCGTTATGGGACTTGGTCTGGGATATCACGCTCTCTGGAACTATGTTCGGTTTATTTCCTTCATCCAGTGCACCTGCTGTTCTGCCATCAGTGTCCGACAATAGCGCGCCGTTCTGGGACTTGGTCTGGGATATCACGCTCTCTGGAACTATGTTCTGTTAATTTCCTTCATCCAGTGCACCTGCTGTTCTGCCATCAGTGTCCGACAATAGCGCTTCATCATCGGATATCTGTCGTGAAATACCGCTCTCTGGAACTGTGTATTAGTCCGTCCGCTGCACCTGCTGTTCTGACATCAGCATCCGAGAATAGTGCGCCGTTCTGGGACATGGTCTGGTCTCTGCCGCTCTCTGGAACTCTGTATTCATCCATGCGTTACACCTGCTGTTCTGACATCAGCATCCGAGAATGGTGTGCCGTTCTGGGACATGGTCTGGGATCTCCCGCTGTCTGGAACTGTGTGTTCATCCATCCACTGCACCTGCTGTTCTGACATCAGCATCCGAGAATAGTGGGCCGTTCTGGGACATGGTCTGGGATCTCCCGCTGTCTGGAACTGTGTGTTCATCCATACGTTACACCTGCTGTTCTGACATCAGCATCCGAGAATAGTGTCCCGTACTGGGACATGGTCAGGGATCTCACGCTGTCTGGAACTGTGTATTCATCCATCCAGTGCACCTGCCGTTCTGCCATCAGTGTCCGAGAACAGTGCTTCTTCATCGGATATCAGCCGGGATCTCACGCTCTCTGGAACTGTTTATTTCATTTATCCACTGCACCTGCTGTTCTGACATCAGCATCCGAGAATAGTGTCCCGTACTGGGACATGGTCAGGGATCTCACGCTGTCTGGAACTGTGTATTCATCCATGCGTTACACCTGCTGTTCTGACATCAGCATCCGAGAATAGTGTGCCGTTATGGGACATGGTCAGGGATCTCACGCTGTCTGGAACTGTGTATTCATCCATCCAGTGCACCTGCCGTTCTGCCATCAGTGTCCGAGAACAGTGCTTCTTCATCGGATATCAGCCGGGATCTCACGCTCTCTGGAACTGTTTATTTCATTTATCCACTGCACCTGCTGTTCTGACATCAGCATCCGAGAATAGTGTCCCGTACTGGGACATGGTCAGGGATCTCACGCTGTCTGGAACTGTGTATTCATCCATGCGTTACACCTGCTGTTCTGACATCAGCATCCGAGAATAGTGTGCCGTTATGGGACATGGTCTGGGATCTCCTGCTCTATGGAACTGTTTACTTCATCCATCCACTGCACCTGCTGTTCTGCCATCAGTGTCCGACAATAGCGCTTCATCATCGGATATCTGCCGTGAAATACCGCTCTCTGGAACTGTTTCTTTCATCCATCCACCGCACCTGCTGTTCTGCCATCAGTGTCTGACAATAGCGCTTCTTCATCGGATATCAGCCGGGATCTCACGCTCTCTGGAACTGTTTATTTCATCCATCCAGTGCACCTGCCGTTCTGCCATCAGTGTCCGAGAACAGTGCTTCTTCATCGGATATCAGCCGGGATCTCACGCTCTCTGGAACTGTTTCTTTCATCCATCCACCGCACCTGCTGTTCTGCCATCAGTGTCCGACAATAGCGCTTCTTCATCGGATATCAGCCGGGATCTCACGCTCTCTGGAACTGTTTATTTCATCCATCCAGTGCACCTGCCGTTCTGCCATCAGTGTCCGAGAACAGTGCTTCTTCATCGGATATCAGCCGGGATCTCACGCTCTCTGGAACTGTTTATTTCATCCATCCAGTGCACCTGCCGTTCAGCCATCAGTGTCCGAGAACAGTGCTTCTTCATCGGATATCAGCCGGGATCTCACGCTCTCTGGAACTGTTTATTTCATCCATCCAGTGCACCTGCCGTTCAGCCATCAGTGTCCGAGAACAGTGCTTCTTCATCGGATATCAGCCGGGATCTCACGCTCTCTGGAACTGTTTATTTCATCCATCCAGTGCACCTGCCGTTCAGCCATCAGTGTCCGAGAACAGTGCTTCTTCATCGGATATCAGCCGGGATCTCACGCTCTCTGGAACTGTTTAATTCATCCACCGCACCTGCTGTTCTGCCATCAGTGTCCGACAACAGCGCTTCATCATCGGATAACTGCCGTGAAATACCGCTCTCTGGAACTGTTTATTTCATCCACCGCACATGCTGTTCTGCCATCAGTGTCCGACAACAGCGCTTCATCATCGGATATCTGCCGTGAAATACCGCTCTCTGGATCTGCTCTGTTCTGGCAGGTAATCAGGAAGATTTTAAGTAGATGAGTGTCCGGGAATAGTGGGCCGTTATGGGACTTGGTCTGGGATATCACGCTCTCTGGAACTATGTTCGGTTTATTTCCTTCATCCAGTGCACCTGCTGTTCTGCCATCAGTGTCCGACAATAGCGCGCCGTTCTGGGACTTGGTCTGGGATATCACGCTCTCTGGAACTATGTTCTGTTAATTTCCTTCATCCAGTGCACCTGCTGTTCTGCCATCAGTGTCCGACAATAGCGCTTCATCATCGGATATCTGTCGTGAAATACCGCTCTCTGGAACTGTGTATTAGTCCGTCCGCTGCACCTGCTGTTCTGACATCAGCATCCGAGAATAGTGCGCCGTTCTGGGACATGGTCTGGTCTCTGCCGCTCTCTGGAACTCTGTATTCATCCATGCGTTACACCTGCTGTTCTGACATCAGCATCCGAGAATGGTGTGCCGTTCTGGGACATGGTCTGGGATCTCCCGCTGTCTGGAACTGTGTGTTCATCCATCCACTGCACCTGCTGTTCTGACATCAGCATCCGAGAATAGTGGGCCGTTCTGGGACATGGTCTGGGATCTCCCGCTGTCTGGAACTGTGTGTTCATCCATACGTTACACCTGCTGTTCTGACATCAGCATCCGAGAATAGTGTCCCGTACTGGGACATGGTCAGGGATCTCACGCTGTCTGGAACTGTGTATTCATCCATCCAGTGCACCTGCCGTTCTGCCATCAGTGTCCGAGAACAGTGCTTCTTCATCGGATATCAGCCGGGATCTCACGCTCTCTGGAACTGTTTATTTCATTTATCCACTGCACCTGCTGTTCTGACATCAGCATCCGAGAATAGTGTCCCGTACTGGGACATGGTCAGGGATCTCACGCTGTCTGGAACTGTGTATTCATCCATGCGTTACACCTGCTGTTCTGACATCAGCATCCGAGAATAGTGTGCCGTTATGGGACATGGTCAGGGATCTCACGCTGTCTGGAACTGTGTATTCATCCATCCAGTGCACCTGCCGTTCTGCCATCAGTGTCCGAGAACAGTGCTTCTTCATCGGATATCAGCCGGGATCTCACGCTCTCTGGAACTGTTTATTTCATTTATCCACTGCACCTGCTGTTCTGACATCAGCATCCGAGAATAGTGTCCCGTACTGGGACATGGTCAGGGATCTCACGCTGTCTGGAACTGTGTATTCATCCATGCGTTACACCTGCTGTTCTGACATCAGCATCCGAGAATAGTGTGCCGTTATGGGACATGGTCTGGGATCTCCTGCTCTATGGAACTGTTTACTTCATCCATCCACTGCACCTGCTGTTCTGCCATCAGTGTCCGACAATAGCGCTTCATCATCGGATATCTGCCGTGAAATACCGCTCTCTGGAACTGTTTCTTTCATCCATCCACCGCACCTGCTGTTCTGCCATCAGTGTCTGACAATAGCGCTTCTTCATCGGATATCAGCCGGGATCTCACGCTCTCTGGAACTGTTTATTTCATCCATCCAGTGCACCTGCCGTTCTGCCATCAGTGTCCGAGAACAGTGCTTCTTCATCGGATATCAGCCGGGATCTCACACTCTCTGGAACTGTTTCTTTCATCCATCCACCGCACCTGCTGTTCTGCCATCAGTGTCCGACAATAGCGCTTCTTCATCGGATATCAGCCGGGATCTCACGCTCTCTGGAACTGTTTATTTCATCCATCCAGTGCACCTGCCGTTCTGCCATCAGTGTCCGAGAACAGTGCTTCTTCATCGGATATCAGCCGGGATCTCACGCTCTCTGGAACTGTTTATTTCATCCATCCAGTGCACCTGCCGTTCAGCCATCAGTGTCCGAGAACAGTGCTTCTTCATCGGATATCAGCCGGGATCTCACGCTCTCTGGAACTGTTTATTTCATCCATCCAGTGCACCTGCCGTTCAGCCATCAGTGTCCGAGAACAGTGCTTCTTCATCGGATATCAGCCGGGATCTCACGCTCTCTGGAACTGTTTAATTCATCCACCGCACCTGCTGTTCTGCCATCAGTGTCCGACAACAGCGCTTCATCATCGGATAACTGCCGTGAAATACCGCTCTCTGGAACTGTTTATTTCATCCACCGCACATGCTGTTCTGCCATCAGTGTCCGACAACAGCGCTTCATCATCGGATATCTGCCGTGAAATACCGCTCTCTGGATCTGCTCTGTTCTGGCAGGTAATCAGGAAGATTTTAAGTAGATGAGTGTCCGGGAATAGTGGGCCGTTATGGGACTTGGTCTGGGATATCACGCTCTCTGGAACTATGTTCGGTTTATTTCCTTCATCCAGTGCACCTGCTGTTCTGCCATCAGTGTCCGACAATAGCGCGCCGTTCTGGGACTTGGTCTGGGATATCACGCTCTCTGGAACTATGTTCTGTTAATTTCCTTCATCCAGTGCACCTGCTGTTCTGCCATCAGTGTCCGACAATAGCGCTTCATCATCGGATATCTGTCGTGAAATACCGCTCTCTGGAACTGTGTATTAGTCCGTCCGCTGCACCTGCTGTTCTGACATCAGCATCCGAGAATAGTGCGCCGTTCTGGGACATGGTCTGGTCTCTGCCGCTCTCTGGAACTCTGTATTCATCCATGCGTTACACCTGCTGTTCTGACATCAGCATCCGAGAATGGTGTGCCGTTCTGGGACATGGTCTGGGATCTCCCGCTGTCTGGAACTGTGTGTTCATCCATCCACTGCACCTGCTGTTCTGACATCAGCATCCGAGAATAGTGGGCCGTTCTGGGACATGGTCTGGGATCTCCCGCTGTCTGGAACTGTGTGTTCATCCATACGTTACACCTGCTGTTCTGACATCAGCATCCGAGAATAGTGTCCCGTACTGGGACATGGTCAGGGATCTCACGCTGTCTGGAACTGTGTATTCATCCATCCAGTGCACCTGCCGTTCTGCCATCAGTGTCCGAGAACAGTGCTTCTTCATCGGATATCAGCCGGGATCTCACGCTCTCTGGAACTGTTTATTTCATTTATCCACTGCACCTGCTGTTCTGACATCAGCATCCGAGAATAGTGTCCCGTACTGGGACATGGTCAGGGATCTCACGCTGTCTGGAACTGTGTATTCATCCATGCGTTACACCTGCTGTTCTGACATCAGCATCCGAGAATAGTGTGCCGTTATGGGACATGGTCAGGGATCTCACGCTGTCTGGAACTGTGTATTCATCCATCCAGTGCACCTGCCGTTCTGCCATCAGTGTCCGAGAACAGTGCTTCTTCATCGGATATCAGCCGGGATCTCACGCTCTCTGGAACTGTTTATTTCATTTATCCACTGCACCTGCTGTTCTGACATCAGCATCCGAGAATAGTGTCCCGTACTGGGACATGGTCAGGGATCTCACGCTGTCTGGAACTGTGTATTCATCCATGCGTTACACCTGCTGTTCTGACATCAGCATCCGAGAATAGTGTGCCGTTATGGGACATGGTCTGGGATCTCCTGCTCTATGGAACTGTTTACTTCATCCATCCACTGCACCTGCTGTTCTGCCATCAGTGTCCGACAATAGCGCTTCATCATCGGATATCTGCCGTGAAATACCGCTCTCTGGAACTGTTTCTTTCATCCATCCACCGCACCTGCTGTTCTGCCATCAGTGTCTGACAATAGCGCTTCTTCATCGGATATCAGCCGGGATCTCACGCTCTCTGGAACTGTTTATTTCATCCATCCAGTGCACCTGCCGTTCTGCCATCAGTGTCCGAGAACAGTGCTTCTTCATCGGATATCAGCCGGGATCTCACGCTCTCTGGAACTGTTTCTTTCATCCATCCACCGCACCTGCTGTTCTGCCATCAGTGTCCGACAATAGCGCTTCTTCATCGGATATCAGCCGGGATCTCACGCTCTCTGGAACTGTTTATTTCATCCATCCAGTGCACCTGCCGTTCTGCCATCAGTGTCCGAGAACAGTGCTTCTTCATCGGATATCAGCCGGGATCTCACGCTCTCTGGAACTGTTTATTTCATCCATCCAGTGCACCTGCCGTTCAGCCATCAGTGTCCGAGAACAGTGCTTCTTCATCGGATATCAGCCGGGATCTCACGCTCTCTGGAACTGTTTATTTCATCCATCCAGTGCACCTGCCGTTCAGCCATCAGTGTCCGAGAACAGTGCTTCTTCATCGGATATCAGCCGGGATCTCACGCTCTCTGGAACTGTTTATTTCATCCATCCAGTGCACCTGCCGTTCAGCCATCAGTGTCCGAGAACAGTGCTTCTTCATCGGATATCAGCCGGGATCTCACGCTCTCTGGAACTGTTTAATTCATCCACCGCACCTGCTGTTCTGCCATCAGTGTCCGACAACAGCGCTTCATCATCGGATAACTGCCGTGAAATACCGCTCTCTGGAACTGTTTATTTCATCCACCGCACATGCTGTTCTGCCATCAGTGTCCGACAACAGCGCTTCATCATCGGATATCTGCCGTGAAATACCGCTCTCTGGATCTGCTCTGTTCTGGCAGGTAATCAGGAAGATTTTAAGTAGATGAGTGTCCGGGAATAGTGGGCCGTTATGGGACTTGGTCTGGGATATCACGCTCTCTGGAACTATGTTCGGTTTATTTCCTTCATCCAGTGCACCTGCTGTTCTGCCATCAGTGTCCGACAATAGCGCGCCGTTCTGGGACTTGGTCTGGGATATCACGCTCTCTGGAACTATGTTCTGTTAATTTCCTTCATCCAGTGCACCTGCTGTTCTGCCATCAGTGTCCGACAATAGCGCTTCATCATCGGATATCTGTCGTGAAATACCGCTCTCTGGAACTGTGTATTAGTCCGTCCGCTGCACCTGCTGTTCTGACATCAGCATCCGAGAATAGTGCGCCGTTCTGGGACATGGTCTGGTCTCTGCCGCTCTCTGGAACTCTGTATTCATCCATGCGTTACACCTGCTGTTCTGACATCAGCATCCGAGAATGGTGTGCCGTTCTGGGACATGGTCTGGGATCTCCCGCTGTCTGGAACTGTGTGTTCATCCATCCACTGCACCTGCTGTTCTGACATCAGCATCCGAGAATAGTGGGCCGTTCTGGGACATGGTCTGGGATCTCCCGCTGTCTGGAACTGTGTGTTCATCCATACGTTACACCTGCTGTTCTGACATCAGCATCCGAGAATAGTGGGCCGTTCTGGGACATGGTCTGGGATATCACGCTGTCTGGAACTGTGTGTTCATCCGTCCACTGCACCTGCTGTTCTGCCATCAGCATCCGAGAATAGTGCCCCGTACTGGGACATCAGCCAGGACGCACCGCCGTCATCTCGTTCGTTCGCTCAGTCATCCATCCACGAAAGCTACCGATCAGCCACAGTGCCCGGAATGATGCCTCCTGCCGGGGCAGCGTCCGCTTGCTCCCCGACAGCCAGTTCTGCATGAGGCTCCGGTTCTTCCACCCCCGCCACTGTCCGAGGGTGTCCGAAAATACTGAGGTCTGAGTCGGATCCGAACCGCACAAACGCCGGTCTTCACGACTGGAGGCCTATGTTTCTAAAAACCGGGTTTCAGGAATCTGCGACCTGGTGGCCCAGTGATGTCGGCTGGAACTTTTTTTTTCCGGTCCGCTCAAAATTCTCCAGGCATTTTCTGAGCTTTCCTTCACATATTCCGACTTTTACTTAGTTTCTGACGGAGCCAAAAAAGTCCGGGTTTTTTTGCCCTCCTTATCGTCCCGACTGGAAACTTTAACTCCGTATTTTAAGTCAGAAAATTAAAGTTCTTTTCATCCAGGAGACCGACCATTCCTTCAAAGTGTCCCATACAGTGCTTCGTCATCGGACATCGGCCGGGATCTCCCGCTCTCTGGAACTGTGTATTCATCCATGCGGTACACCTGCTGTTCTGCCATCACTGTCCGGGAATAGTGTACCGCTCTGGGACTTGGTCTGGTCTCTGCCGCTCTCTGGAGCTCTTTATTCATCCATCCACTGCACCTGCTGTTCTGCCATCACTGTTCGGGAATAGTGTACCGTTCTGGGACTTGGTCTGGTCTCTGCCGCTCTCTGGAACTCTTTATTCATCCATGCGGTACACCTGCTGTTCTGCCATCACTGTCCGGGAATAGTGTGTCGTTCTGGGTCATGGTCTGGGATATCACGCTCTCTGGAACTCTTTATTCATCCATGCGGTACACCTGCCGTTCTGCCATCACTGTCCGGGAATAGTGTGTCGTTCTGGGACTTGGTCTGGTCTCTGCCGCTCTCTGGAGCTCTTTATTCATCCATCCACTGCACCTGCTGTTCTGCCATCACTGTCCGGGAATAGTGTACCGTTCTGGGACTTGGTCTGGTCTCTGCCGCTCTCTGGAACTCTTTATTCATCCATGCGGTACACCTGCTGTTCTGCCATCACTGTCCGGGAATAGTGTGTCGTTCTGGGTCATGGTCTGGTCTCTGCCGCTCTCTGGAACTCTTTATTCATCCATCATGTACACCTGCTGGTCTGCCATCACTGTCCGGGAATAGTGTACCGTTCTGGGACTTGGTCTGGTCTCTGCCGCTCTCTGGAACTCTTTATTCATCCATGCGGTACACCTGCTGTTCTGCCATCACTGTCCGGGAATAGTGTGTCGTTCTGGGTCATGGTCTGGTCTCTGCCGCTCTCTGGAACTCTTTATTCATCCATCATGTACACCTGCTGGTCTGCCATCACTGTCCGGGAATAGTGTGTCGTTCTGGGACTTGGTCTGGTCTCTGCCGCTCTCTGGAGCTCTTTATTCATCCATCCACTGCACCTGCTGGTCTGCCATCACTGTCCGGGAATAGTGTGTCGTTCTGGGACTTGGTCTGGTCTCTGCCGCTCTCTGGAGCTCTTTATTCATCCATCCACTGCACCTGCTGGTCTGCCATCACTGTCCGGGAATAGTGTGTCGTTCTGGGACTTGGTCTGGTCTCTGCCGCTCTCTGGAGCTCTTTATTCATCCATCCACTGCACCTGCTGGTCTGCCATCACTGTCCGGGAATAGTGTGTCGTTCTGGGACTTGGTCTGGTCTCTGCCGCTCTCTGGAACTCTTTATTCATCCATGGGGTACACCTGCTGGTCTGCCATCACTGTCCGGGAACAGTGTGCCGTTCTGGGTCATGGTCTGGGTTTTGCCGCTCTCTGGAACTCTTTATTCATCCATGGGGTACACCTGCTGGTCTGCCATCACTGTCCGGGAATAGTGTGTCGTTCTGGGACTTGGTCTGGTCTCTGCCGCTCTCTGGAACTCTGTATTCATCCATGGGGTACACCTGCTGGTCTGCCATCACTGTCCGGGAACAGTGTGCCGTTCTGGGTCATGGTCTGGGATATCACGCTCTCTGGAACTCTTTATTCATCCATGCGGTACACCTGCTGGTCTGCCATCACTGTCCGGGAATAGTGTGCCGTTCTGGGTCATGGTCTGGGATATCACGCTCTCTGGAACTCTTTATTCATCCATGGGGTACACCTGCTGGTCTGCCATCACTGTCCGGGAACAGTGTGCCGTTCTGGGTCATGGTCTGGGTTCTGCCGCTCTCTGGAACTCTTTATTCATCCATGGGGTACACCTGCTGGTCTGCCATCACTGTCCGGGAACAGTGTGCCGTTCTGGGGCATGGTCTGGGATATCACGCTCTCTGGAACTCTTTATTCATCCATGGGGTACACCTGCTGGTCTGCCATCACTGTCCGGGAACAGTGTGTCGTTCTGGGACTTGGTCTGGTCTCTGCCGCTCTCTGGAGCTCTTTATTCATCCATCCACTGCACCTGCTGGTCTGCCATCACTGTCCGGGAATAGTGTGTCGTTCTGGGACTTGGTCTGGTCTCTGCCGCTCTCTGGAGCTCTTTATTCATCCATCCACTGCACCTGCTGGTCTGCCATCACTGTCCGGGAATAGTGTGTCGTTCTGGGACTTGGTCTGGTCTCTGCCGCTCTCTGGAACTCTTTATTCATCCATGGGGTACACCTGCTGGTCTGCCATCACTGTCCGGGAACAGTGTGCCGTTCTGGGTCATGGTCTGGGTTTTGCCGCTCTCTGGAACTCTTTATTCATCCATGGGGTACACCTGCTGGTCTGCCATCACTGTCCGGGAATAGTGTGTCGTTCTGGGACTTGGTCTGGTCTCTGCCGCTCTCTGGAACTCTGTATTCATCCATGGGGTACACCTGCTGGTCTGCCATCACTGTCCGGGAACAGTGTGCCGTTCTGGGTCATGGTCTGGGATATCACGCTCTCTGGAACTCTTTATTCATCCATGCGGTACACCTGCTGGTCTGCCATCACTGTCCGGGAATAGTGTGCCGTTCTGGGTCATGGTCTGGGATATCACGCTCTCTGGAACTCTTTATTCATCCATGGGGTACACCTGCTGGTCTGCCATCACTGTCCGGGAACAGTGTGCCGTTCTGGGTCATGGTCTGGTCTCTGCCGCTCTCTGGAGCTGTTATTTTCCTCCATCCAGTACACCCACTGCTCTGCCATCACTGTCCGAAAATAGTGCTCCGAAATCGGGTAAGTCGCGCGGGGAGCCACCCCTGTATCTCGGCTCCAGGAGCCTCTTTCCGCCCGGGGCCTGGCCCACTATGCTTAGGTCCAGCTGGGGAACGCTCCCCCCGAAGCTCGGGGCCCTGTCCTGGAGATCTCTGTTTCCGAAAACCAGGTTTCTGAAATCTGCGACCTGGTGGCCCAGTGATGTGAGCTAAAAAAAAATTTATCGAAGCGATCTAAAAAAGCCCAGGCATTTTCTGAGCTTTCCTTCACATATTCCGACTTTTACTTAGTTTCTGACGGAGCCAAAAAAGTCCGGGTTTTTTTCGCTCCACATAGTCCCGACTGGAAACTTTAACTTTTTTTTTTTTCCATTATTTCACCCGCGGAGGTCCGCAAACACCTCCAGGGGCCCACAACGGCCGAATTAAGCCAGGAAAAAGACACCAGAACCCGGATCTCTTTACCAGACACCCCCAGAGCCCGGAACTCGGACCCAAACACCTCCAGAGGCCCACAACGGCCGAATCGAACCCGGAAAAAGACGCCAGAACCCGGATCTCTTTACCAGACACCCCCAGAGCCCGGAACTCGGACCCAAACACCTCCAGAGGCCCACAACGGCCGAATCGAACCCGGAAAAAGACGCCAGAACCCGGATCTCTTTACCAGACACCCCCAGAGCCCGGAACTCGGACCCAAACACCTCCAGAGGCCCACAACGGCCGAATCGAACCCGGAAAAAGACGCCAGAACCCGGATCTCTTTACCAGACACCCCCAAAGCCCGGAACTCGGACCCAAACACCTCCAGAGGCCCACAACGGCCGAATTGGACCCGGAAAAAGACGCCAGAACCCGGATCTCTTTACCAGACACCCCCAGAGCCCGGAACTCGGACCCAAACACCTCCAGAGGCCCACAACGGCCGAATTGGACCCGGAAAAAGACGCCAGAACCCGGATCTCTTTACCAGACACCCCCAGAGCCCGGAACACGGACCCAAACACCTCCAGAGGCCCACAACGGCCGAATTGAACCCGGAAAAAGACGCCAGAACCCGGATCTCTTTACCAAACACCCCCAGAGCCCGGAACTCGGACCCAAACACCTCCAGAGGCCCACAACGGCCGAATTGAACCCGGAAAAAGACGCCAGAACCCGGATCTCTTTACCAGACACCCCCAGAGCCCGGATGAGCTCCACAAACACCTCCAGAGGCCCACAACGGCCGAATTGGACCCGGAAAAAGACGCCAGAACCCGGATCTCTTTACCAGACACCCCCAGAGCCCGGAACACGGACCCAAACACCTCCAGAGGCCCACAACGGCCGAATTGAACCCGGAAAAAGACGCCAGAACCCGGATCTCTTTACCAGAC
>NW_027554899.1:100000-105000 GCF_964276395.1 Gasterosteus aculeatus | reverse complement strand
GCACCTGCTGTTCTGCCATCAGTGTCCGACAACAGCGCTTCATCATCGGATAACTGCCGTGAAATACCGCTCTCTGGAACTGTTTATTTCATCCACCGCACCTGCTGTTCTGCCATCAGTGTCCGACAACAGCGCTTCATCATCGGATATCTGCCGTGAAATACCGCTCTCTGGAACTGTTTATTTCATCCACCGCACCTGCTGTTCTGCCATCAGTGTCCGACAACAGCGCTTCATCATCGGATATCTGCCGTGAAATACCGCTCTCTGGATCTGCTCTGTTCTGGCAGGTAATCAGGGAGATTTTAAGTAGATGAGTGTCCGGGAATAGTGCACTGCACTCGGGCAGGTCACGCCGCGTAACCCGCCCCGTATCCCGGTTCCCGAACCCGCTTTTCCGCCCAAAGTTGTCCGAAGATGCTTATGCCCAGCTGGGGAACGCTCCCCACGAAGCCCGGGTCTCAGCCCTGGAGCCCTGTGTTTCCGAAAACCAGGTTTCTGAAATCTGCGACCTGGTGGCCCAGTGATGTCAGCTGGAACTTTTTTTTTCCGGTCCGCTCAAAATTCTCCAGGGGATTTTAGGGCTTTGCGCCACATATTCCGACTTTTACTTAGTTTCTGACGGAGCCAAAAAAGTCCGGGTTTTTTTGCCCTCCTTATCGTCCCGACTGGAAACTTTAACTTTTTTTTTAAGTCAGAAAATTAAAGTCTTTTTCATCCAGGAGACCGACCCTTCCTTCAAAGCGTCCCAAGTGGTCCTTCGTCATCGGATATCTGTCGGGAAATACCGCTCCATGGAACTGTTTATTTCATCCATCCGCTGCACCTGCTGTTCTGCCATCAGTGTCCGACAATAGCGCTTCTTCATCGGATATCTGCCGGGATCTCACGGTCTCTGGAACTGTTTAATTCATCCATCCACTGCACCTGCTGTTCTGACATCAGCATCCGAGAATAGTGTCCCGTACTGGGACATGGTCTGGGATATCCCGCTCTCTGGAACTATGTTCTGATTATTTCCTTCATCCACTGCACCTGCTGTTCTGACATCAGCATCCGAGAATAGTGTCCCGTACTGGGACATGGTCAGGGATCTCCCGCTCTCTGGAACTGTGTTCTGATTATTTCCTTCATCCACTGCACCTGCTGTTCTGACATCAGCATCCGAGAATAGTGTCCCGTACTGGGACATGGTCTGGGATCTCCCGCTCCATGGAACTGTGTTCTGTTTATTTCCTTCATCCACTGCACCTGCTGTTCTGACATCAGCATCCGAGAATAGTGACCCGTACTGGGACATGGTCTGGGATATCCCGCTCTCTGGAACTATGTTCTGATTATTTCCTTCATCCACTGCACCTGCTGTTCTGACATCAGCATCCGAGAATAGTGTCCCGTACTGGGACATGGTCAGGGATCTCCCGCTGTCTGGAACTGTGTATTCATCCATCCGCTGCACCTGCTGTTCTGCCATCAGTGTCCGTGAACAGTGCTTCTTCATCGGATATCAGCCGGGATCTCACGCTCTCTGGAACTGTTTATTTCATCCATCCACTGCACCTGCTGTTCTGACATCAGCATCCGAGACTAGTGTCCCGTACTGGGACATGGTCTCGCATATCCCGCTCTCTGGAACTATGTTCTGATTATTTCCTTCATCCACTGCACCTGCTGTTCTGCCATCAGTGTCCGACAACAGCGCTTCATCATCGGATAACTGCCGTGAAATACCGCTCTCTGGATCTGCTCTGTTCTGGCAGGTAATCAGGGAGATTTTAAGTAGATGAGTGTCCGGGAATAGTGGGCCGTTCTGGGACTTGGTCTGGGATATCACGCTCTCTGGAACTATGTTCTGTTTATTTCCTTCATCCAGTGCACCTGCTGTTCTGCCATCAGTGTCCGACAATAGCGCGCCGTTCTGGGACTTGGTCTGGGATATCCCGCTCTCTGGAACTATGTTCTGTTTATTTCCTTCATCCAGTGCACCTGCTGTTCTGCCATCAGTGTCCGACAATAGCGCTTCATCATCGGATATCTGTCGTGAAATACCGCTCTCTGGAACTGTGTATTAGTCCGTCCGCTGCACCTGCTGTTCTGACATCAGCATCCGAGAATAGTGTGCCGTTCTGGGACATGGTCTGGGATCTCCCGCTGTCTGGAACTGTGTGTTCATCCATACGTTACACCTGCTGTTCTGACATCAGCATCCGAGAATGGTGTGCCGTTCTGGGACATGGTCTGGGATCTCCCGCTGTCTGGAACTGTGTGTTCATCCATACGTTACACCTGCTGTTCTGACATCAGCATCCGAGAATGGTGTGCCGTTCTGGGACATGGTCTGGGATCTCCCGCTGTCTGGAACTGTGTGTTCATCCATCCACTGCACCTGCTGTTCTGACATCAGCATCCGAGAATAGTGTCCCGTACTGGGACATGGTCAGGGATCTCCCGCTGTCTGGAACTGTGTGTTCATCCATACGTTACACCTGCTGTTCTGACATCAGCATCCGAGAATAGTGGGCCGTTCTGGGACATGGTCTGGGATATCACGCTGTCTGGAACTGTGTGTTCATCCGTCCACTGCACCTGCTGTTCTGCCATCAGCATCCGAGAATAGTGCCCCGTACTGGGACATCAGCCAGGACGCACCGCCGTCATCTCGTTCGTTCGCTCAGTCATCCATCCACGAAAGCTACCGATCAGCCACAGTGCCCGGAATGATGCCTCCTGCCGGGGTAGCGTCCGCTTGCTCCCCGACAGCCAGTTCTGCATGAGGCTCCGGTTCTTCCACCCCCGCCACTGTCCGAGGGTGTCCGAAAATACTGAGGTCTGAGTCGGATCCGAACCGCACAACCACACGGTCTTCACGACTGGAGGCCTATGTTTCTAAAAACCGGGTTTCAGGAATCTGCGACCTGGTGGCCCAGTGATGTCGGCTGGAACTTTTTTTTTCCGGTCCGCTCAAAATTCTCCAGGCATTTTCTGAGCTTTCCTTCACATAGTCCGACTTTTACTTAGTTTCTGACGGAGCCAAAAAAGTCCGGGTTTTTTTGCCCTCCTTATCGTCCCGACTGGAAACTTTAACTCCGTATTTTAAGTCAGAAAATTAAAGTTCTTTTCATCCAGGAGACCGACCCTTCCTTCAAAGTGTCCCATGCAGTGCTTCGTCATCGGACATCGGCCGGGATCTCCCGCTCTCTGGAGCTCTTTATTCATCCATGCGGTACACCTGCTGGTCTGCCATCACTGTCCGGGAATAGTGTGTCGTTCTGGGACTTGGTCTGGGTTCTGCCGCTCTCTGGAGCTCTTTATTCATCCATGCGGTACACCTGCTGTTCTGCCATCACTGTCCGGGAATAGTGTGTCGTTCTGGGACTTGGTCTGGGTTCTGCCGCTCTCTGGAGCTCTTTATTCATCCATGCGGTACACCTGCTGTTCTGCCATCACTGTCCGGGAACAGTGTGCCGTTCTGGGTCATGGTCTGGGATATCACGCTCTCTGGAACTCTTTATTCATCCATGGGGTACACCTGCTGGTCTGCCATCACTGTCCGGGAACAGTGTGCCGTTCTGGGTCATGGTCTGGTCTCTGCCGCTCTCTGGAGCTGTTATTTTCCTCCATCCGGTACACCCACTGCTCTGCCATCACTGTCCGAAAATAGTGCTCCGAAATCGGGTAAGTCGCGCGGGGAGCCACCCCTGTATCTCGGCTCCAGGAGCGTCTTTCCGCCCGGGGCCTGGCCCACTATGCTTAGGTCCAGCTGGGGAACGCTCCCCCCGAAGCTCGGGGCCCTGTCCTGGAGATCTCTGTTTCCGAAAACCAGGTTTCTGAAATCTGCGACCTGGTGGCCCAGTGATGTGAGCTAAAAAAAAATTTATCGAAGCGATCTAAAAAAGCCCAGGCATTTTCTGAGCTTTCCTTCACATATTCCGACTTTTACTTAGTTTCTGACGGAGCCAAAAAAGTCCGGGTTTTTTTCGCTCCACATAGTCCCGACTGGAAACTTTAACTTTTTTTTTTTTCCATTATTTCACCCGCGGAGGTCCGCAAACACCTCCAGGGGCCCACAACGGCCGAATTAAGCCAGGAAAAAGACACCAGAACCCGGATCTCTTTACCAGACACCCCCAGAGCCCGGAACTCGGACCCAAACACCTCCAGAGGCCCACAACGGCCGAATCGAACCCGGAAAAAGACGCCAGAACCCGGATCTCTTTACCAGACACCCCCAGAGCCCGGAACTCGGACCCAAACACCTCCAGAGGCCCACAACGGCCGAATCGAACCCGGAAAAAGACGCCAGAACCCGGATCTCTTTACCAGACACCCCCAGAGCCCGGAACTCGGACCCAAACACCTCCAGAGGCCCACAACGGCCGAATCGAACCCGGAAAAAGACGCCAGAACCCGGATCTCTTTACCAGACACCCCCAAAGCCCGGAACTCGGACCCAAACACCTCCAGAGGCCCACAACGGCCGAATTGGACCCGGAAAAAGACGCCAGAACCCGGATCTCTTTACCAGACACCCCCAGAGCCCGGAACTCGGACCCAAACACCTCCAGAGGCCCACAACGGCCGAATTGGACCCGGAAAAAGACGCCAGAACCCGGATCTCTTTACCAGACACCCCCAGAGCCCGGAACACGGACCCAAACACCTCCAGAGGCCCACAACGGCCGAATTGAACCCGGAAAAAGACGCCAGAACCCGGATCTCTTTACCAAACACCCCCAGAGCCCGGAACTCGGACCCAAACACCTCCAGAGGCCCACAACGGCCGAATTGAACCCGGAAAAAGACGCCAGAACCCGGATCTCTTTACCAGACACCCCCAGAGCCCGGATGAGCTCCACAAACACCTCCAGAGGCCCACAACGGCCGAATTGGACCCGGAAAAAGACGCCAGAACCCGGATCTCTTTACCAGACACCCCCAGAGCCCGGAACACGGACCCAAACACCTCCAGAGGCCCACAACGGCCGAATTGAACCCGGAAA
>NW_027554899.1:85000-90000 GCF_964276395.1 Gasterosteus aculeatus | reverse complement strand
CCGCACCTGCTGTTCTGCCATCAGTGTCCGACAACAGCGCTTCATCATCGGATATCTGCCGTGAAATACCGCTCTCTGGAACTGTTTATTTCATCCACCGCACCTGCTGTTCTGCCATCAGTGTCCGACAACAGCGCTTCATCATCGGATATCTGCCGTGAAATACCGCTCTCTGGATCTGCTCTGTTCTGGCAGGTAATCAGGGAGATTTTAAGTAGATGAGTGTCCGGGAATAGTGCACTGCACTCGGGCAGGTCACGCCGCGTAACCCGCCCCGTATCCCGGTTCCCGAACCCGCTTTTCCGCCCAAAGTTGTCCGAAGATGCTTATGCCCAGCTGGGGAACGCTCCCCACGAAGCCCGGGTCTCAGCCCTGGAGCCCTGTGTTTCCGAAAACCAGGTTTCTGAAATCTGCGACCTGGTGGCCCAGTGATGTCAGCTGGAACTTTTTTTTTCCGGTCCGCTCAAAATTCTCCAGGGGATTTTAGGGCTTTGCGCCACATATTCCGACTTTTACTTAGTTTCTGACGGAGCCAAAAAAGTCCGGGTTTTTTTGCCCTCCTTATCGTCCCGACTGGAAACTTTAACTTTTTTTTTAAGTCAGAAAATTAAAGTCTTTTTCATCCAGGAGACCGACCCTTCCTTCAAAGCGTCCCAAGTGGTCCTTCGTCATCGGATATCTGTCGGGAAATACCGCTCCATGGAACTGTTTATTTCATCCATCCGCTGCACCTGCTGTTCTGCCATCAGTGTCCGACAATAGCGCTTCTTCATCGGATATCTGCCGGGATCTCACGGTCTCTGGAACTGTTTAATTCATCCATCCACTGCACCTGCTGTTCTGACATCAGCATCCGAGAATAGTGTCCCGTACTGGGACATGGTCTGGGATATCCCGCTCTCTGGAACTATGTTCTGATTATTTCCTTCATCCACTGCACCTGCTGTTCTGACATCAGCATCCGAGAATAGTGTCCCGTACTGGGACATGGTCAGGGATCTCCCGCTCTCTGGAACTGTGTTCTGATTATTTCCTTCATCCACTGCACCTGCTGTTCTGACATCAGCATCCGAGAATAGTGTCCCGTACTGGGACATGGTCTGGGATCTCCCGCTCCATGGAACTGTGTTCTGTTTATTTCCTTCATCCACTGCACCTGCTGTTCTGACATCAGCATCCGAGAATAGTGACCCGTACTGGGACATGGTCTGGGATATCCCGCTCTCTGGAACTATGTTCTGATTATTTCCTTCATCCACTGCACCTGCTGTTCTGACATCAGCATCCGAGAATAGTGTCCCGTACTGGGACATGGTCAGGGATCTCCCGCTGTCTGGAACTGTGTATTCATCCATCCGCTGCACCTGCTGTTCTGCCATCAGTGTCCGTGAACAGTGCTTCTTCATCGGATATCAGCCGGGATCTCACGCTCTCTGGAACTGTTTATTTCATCCATCCACTGCACCTGCTGTTCTGACATCAGCATCCGAGACTAGTGTCCCGTACTGGGACATGGTCTCGCATATCCCGCTCTCTGGAACTATGTTCTGATTATTTCCTTCATCCACTGCACCTGCTGTTCTGCCATCAGTGTCCGACAACAGCGCTTCATCATCGGATAACTGCCGTGAAATACCGCTCTCTGGATCTGCTCTGTTCTGGCAGGTAATCAGGGAGATTTTAAGTAGATGAGTGTCCGGGAATAGTGGGCCGTTCTGGGACTTGGTCTGGGATATCACGCTCTCTGGAACTATGTTCTGTTTATTTCCTTCATCCAGTGCACCTGCTGTTCTGCCATCAGTGTCCGACAATAGCGCGCCGTTCTGGGACTTGGTCTGGGATATCCCGCTCTCTGGAACTATGTTCTGTTTATTTCCTTCATCCAGTGCACCTGCTGTTCTGCCATCAGTGTCCGACAATAGCGCTTCATCATCGGATATCTGTCGTGAAATACCGCTCTCTGGAACTGTGTATTAGTCCGTCCGCTGCACCTGCTGTTCTGACATCAGCATCCGAGAATAGTGTGCCGTTCTGGGACATGGTCTGGGATCTCCCGCTGTCTGGAACTGTGTGTTCATCCATACGTTACACCTGCTGTTCTGACATCAGCATCCGAGAATGGTGTGCCGTTCTGGGACATGGTCTGGGATCTCCCGCTGTCTGGAACTGTGTGTTCATCCATACGTTACACCTGCTGTTCTGACATCAGCATCCGAGAATGGTGTGCCGTTCTGGGACATGGTCTGGGATCTCCCGCTGTCTGGAACTGTGTGTTCATCCATCCACTGCACCTGCTGTTCTGACATCAGCATCCGAGAATAGTGTCCCGTACTGGGACATGGTCAGGGATCTCCCGCTGTCTGGAACTGTGTGTTCATCCATACGTTACACCTGCTGTTCTGACATCAGCATCCGAGAATAGTGGGCCGTTCTGGGACATGGTCTGGGATATCACGCTGTCTGGAACTGTGTGTTCATCCGTCCACTGCACCTGCTGTTCTGCCATCAGCATCCGAGAATAGTGCCCCGTACTGGGACATCAGCCAGGACGCACCGCCGTCATCTCGTTCGTTCGCTCAGTCATCCATCCACGAAAGCTACCGATCAGCCACAGTGCCCGGAATGATGCCTCCTGCCGGGGTAGCGTCCGCTTGCTCCCCGACAGCCAGTTCTGCATGAGGCTCCGGTTCTTCCACCCCCGCCACTGTCCGAGGGTGTCCGAAAATACTGAGGTCTGAGTCGGATCCGAACCGCACAACCACACGGTCTTCACGACTGGAGGCCTATGTTTCTAAAAACCGGGTTTCAGGAATCTGCGACCTGGTGGCCCAGTGATGTCGGCTGGAACTTTTTTTTTCCGGTCCGCTCAAAATTCTCCAGGCATTTTCTGAGCTTTCCTTCACATAGTCCGACTTTTACTTAGTTTCTGACGGAGCCAAAAAAGTCCGGGTTTTTTTGCCCTCCTTATCGTCCCGACTGGAAACTTTAACTCCGTATTTTAAGTCAGAAAATTAAAGTTCTTTTCATCCAGGAGACCGACCCTTCCTTCAAAGTGTCCCATGCAGTGCTTCGTCATCGGACATCGGCCGGGATCTCCCGCTCTCTGGAGCTCTTTATTCATCCATGCGGTACACCTGCTGGTCTGCCATCACTGTCCGGGAATAGTGTGTCGTTCTGGGACTTGGTCTGGGTTCTGCCGCTCTCTGGAGCTCTTTATTCATCCATGCGGTACACCTGCTGTTCTGCCATCACTGTCCGGGAATAGTGTGTCGTTCTGGGACTTGGTCTGGGTTCTGCCGCTCTCTGGAGCTCTTTATTCATCCATGCGGTACACCTGCTGTTCTGCCATCACTGTCCGGGAACAGTGTGCCGTTCTGGGTCATGGTCTGGGATATCACGCTCTCTGGAACTCTTTATTCATCCATGCGGTACACCTGCTGGTCTGCCATCACTGTCCGGGAATAGTGTGTCGTTCTGGGACTTGGTCTGGTCTCTGCCGCTCTCTGGAGGTCTTTATTCATCCATCCACTGCACCTGCTGGTCTGCCATCACTGTCCGGGAATAGTGTGTCGTTCTGGGTCATGGTCTGGGATATCACGCTCTCTGGAACTCTTTATTCATCCATGCGGTACACCTGCCGTTCTGCCATCACTGTCCGGGAATAGTGTGTCGTTCTGGGACTTGGTCTGGGTTCTGCCGCTCTCTGGAGCTCTTTATTCATCCATCCACTGCACCTGCTGTTCTGCCATCACTGTCCGGGAACAGTGTGCCGTTCTGGGTCATGGTCTGGGTTCTGCCGCTCTCTGGAGCTGTTATTTTCATCCATGCGGTACACCTGCTGTTCTGCCATCACTGTCCGGGAATAGTGTGTCGTTCTGGGTCATGGTCTGGGTTCTGCCGCTCTCTGGAACTCTTTATTCATCCATGCGGTACACCTGCTGTTCTGCCATCACTGTCCGGGAATAGTGTGTCGTTCTGGGTCATGGTCTGGGATATCACGCTCTCTGGAACTCTTTATTCATCCATGCGGTACACCTGCCGTTCTGCCATCACTGTCCGGGAACAGTGTGCCGTTCTGGGTCATGGTCTGGGTTCTGCCGCTCTCTGGAACTCTTTATTCATCCATGGGGTACACCTGCTGGTCTGCCATCACTGTCCGGGAATAGTGTGTCGTTCTGGGACTTGGTCTGGTCTCTGCCGCTCTCTGGAGCTCTGTATTCATCCATGCGGTACACCTGCTGGTCTGCCATCACTGTCCGGGAATAGTGTGTCGTTCTGGGACTTGGTCTGGTCTCTGCCGCTCTCTGGAGCTCTGTATTCATCCATGCGGTACACCTGCTGTTCTGCCATCACTGTCCGGGAATAGTGTGTCGTTCTGGGACTTGGTCTGGTCTCTGCCGCTCTCTGGAGCTCTGTATTCATCCATGCGGTACACCTGCTGTTCTGCCATCACTGTCCGGGAATAGTGTCCCGTTCTGGGTCATGGTCTGGTCTCTGCCGCTCTCTGGAACTCTTTATTCATCCATGGGGTACACCTGCTGTTCTGCCATCACTGTCCGGGAACAGTGTGCCGTTCTGGGTCATGGTCTGGGATATCACGCTCTCTGGAACTCTTTATTCATCCATGGGGTACACCTGCTGGTCTGCCATCACTGTCCGGGAACAGTGTGCCGTTCTGGGTCATGGTCTGGTCTCTGCCGCTCTCTGGAGCTGTTATTTTCCTCCATCCGGTACACCCACTGCTCTGCCATCACTGTCCGAAAATAGTGCTCCGAAATCGGGTAAGTCGCGCGGGGAGCCACCCCTGTATCTCGGCTCCAGGAGCGTCTTTCCGCCCGGGGCCTGGCCCACTATGCTTAGGTCCAGCTGGGGAACGCTCCCCCCGAAGCTCGGGGCCCTGTCCTGGAGATCTCTGTTTCCGAAAACCAGGTTTCTGAAATCTGCGACCTGGTGGCCCAGTGATGTGAGCTAAAAAAAAATTTATCGAAGCGATCTAAAAA
>NW_027554899.1:35000-75000 GCF_964276395.1 Gasterosteus aculeatus | reverse complement strand
TCGTTCACCCTCGCCACTGTCCGAGGGCGTCCGAAAATACTGAGGTCTGAGTCGGATCCAAAACGCACAAACGTCGGTCCTCACTCCTGGAGGCCTATGTTTCTAAAAACCAGGTTTCTGAAATCTGCGACCTGGTGGCCCAGTGATGTCGGCTACAACTTTTTTTTTCCAGTCTGCTCAAAATTCTCCAGGCATTTTCTGAGCTTTCCTTCACATAGTCCGACTTTTACTTAGTTTCTGACGGAGCCAAAAAAGTCCGGGTTTTTTTGCCCTCCTTATCGTCCCGACTGGAAACTTTAACTTCGTATTTTAAGTCAGAAAATTAAAGTCCTTTTCATCCAGGAGACCGACCCTTCCTGCAAAGCGTCCCAAATGGTCCTTCGTCGTCGGATATCTGTCGGGAAATACCGCTCCATGGAACTGTTTACTTCATCCATCCACTGCACCTGCTGTTCTGACATCAGCATCCGAGAATAGTGTCCCGTACTGGGACATGGTCTGGGTTCTGCCGCTCTCTGGAACTCTGTATTCATCCATGTGTTACACCTGCTGTTCTGACATCAGCATCCGAGAATAGTGTCCCGTACTGGGACATGGTCAGGGATCTCCCGCTGTCTGGAACTGTTTAATTCATCCATCCAGTGCACCTGCCGTTCTGCCATCAGTGTCCGAGAACAGTGCTTCTTCATCGGATATCAGCCGGGATCTCACGCTCTCTGGAACTGTTTCTTTCATCCATCCACCGCACCTGCTGTTCTGCCATCAGTGTCCGACAATAGCGCTTCTTCATCGGATATCAGCCGGGATCTCACGCTCTCTGGAACTGTTTATTTCATCCATCCAGTGCACCTGCCGTTCTGCCATCAGTGTCCGAGAACAGTGCTTCTTCATCGGATATCAGCCGGGATCTCACGCTCTCTGGAACTGTTTATTTCATCCATCCAGTGCACCTGCCGTTCAGCCATCAGTGTCCGAGAACAGTGCTTCTTCATCGGATATCAGCCGGGATCTCACGCTCTCTGGAACTGTTTATTTCATCCATCCAGTGCACCTGCCGTTCAGCCATCAGTGTCCGAGAACAGTGCTTCTTCATCGGATATCAGCCGGGATCTCACGCTCTCTGGAACTGTTTAATTCATCCACCGCACCTGCTGTTCTGCCATCAGTGTCCGACAACAGCGCTTCATCATCGGATAACTGCCGTGAAATACCGCTCTCTGGAACTGTTTATTTCATCCACCGCACATGCTGTTCTGCCATCAGTGTCCGACAACAGCGCTTCATCATCGGATATCTGCCGTGAAATACCGCTCTCTGGATCTGCTCTGTTCTGGCAGGTAATCAGGAAGATTTTAAGTAGATGAGTGTCCGGGAATAGTGGGCCGTTATGGGACTTGGTCTGGGATATCACGCTCTCTGGAACTATGTTCGGTTTATTTCCTTCATCCAGTGCACCTGCTGTTCTGCCATCAGTGTCCGACAATAGCGCGCCGTTCTGGGACTTGGTCTGGGATATCACGCTCTCTGGAACTATGTTCTGTTAATTTCCTTCATCCAGTGCACCTGCTGTTCTGCCATCAGTGTCCGACAATAGCGCTTCATCATCGGATATCTGTCGTGAAATACCGCTCTCTGGAACTGTGTATTAGTCCGTCCGCTGCACCTGCTGTTCTGACATCAGCATCCGAGAATAGTGCGCCGTTCTGGGACATGGTCTGGTCTCTGCCGCTCTCTGGAACTCTGTATTCATCCATGCGTTACACCTGCTGTTCTGACATCAGCATCCGAGAATGGTGTGCCGTTCTGGGACATGGTCTGGGATCTCCCGCTGTCTGGAACTGTGTGTTCATCCATCCACTGCACCTGCTGTTCTGACATCAGCATCCGAGAATAGTGGGCCGTTCTGGGACATGGTCTGGGATCTCCCGCTGTCTGGAACTGTGTGTTCATCCATACGTTACACCTGCTGTTCTGACATCAGCATCCGAGAATAGTGTCCCGTACTGGGACATGGTCAGGGATCTCACGCTGTCTGGAACTGTGTATTCATCCATCCAGTGCACCTGCCGTTCTGCCATCAGTGTCCGAGAACAGTGCTTCTTCATCGGATATCAGCCGGGATCTCACGCTCTCTGGAACTGTTTATTTCATTTATCCACTGCACCTGCTGTTCTGACATCAGCATCCGAGAATAGTGTCCCGTACTGGGACATGGTCAGGGATCTCACGCTGTCTGGAACTGTGTATTCATCCATGCGTTACACCTGCTGTTCTGACATCAGCATCCGAGAATAGTGTGCCGTTATGGGACATGGTCAGGGATCTCACGCTGTCTGGAACTGTGTATTCATCCATCCAGTGCACCTGCCGTTCTGCCATCAGTGTCCGAGAACAGTGCTTCTTCATCGGATATCAGCCGGGATCTCACGCTCTCTGGAACTGTTTATTTCATTTATCCACTGCACCTGCTGTTCTGACATCAGCATCCGAGAATAGTGTCCCGTACTGGGACATGGTCAGGGATCTCACGCTGTCTGGAACTGTGTATTCATCCATGCGTTACACCTGCTGTTCTGACATCAGCATCCGAGAATAGTGTGCCGTTATGGGACATGGTCTGGGATCTCCTGCTCTATGGAACTGTTTACTTCATCCATCCACTGCACCTGCTGTTCTGCCATCAGTGTCCGACAATAGCGCTTCATCATCGGATATCTGCCGTGAAATACCGCTCTCTGGAACTGTTTCTTTCATCCATCCACCGCACCTGCTGTTCTGCCATCAGTGTCTGACAATAGCGCTTCTTCATCGGATATCAGCCGGGATCTCACGCTCTCTGGAACTGTTTATTTCATCCATCCAGTGCACCTGCCGTTCAGCCATCAGTGTCCGAGAACAGTGCTTCTTCATCGGATATCAGCCGGGATCTCACGCTCTCTGGAACTGTTTCTTTCATCCATCCACCGCACCTGCCGTTCTGCCATCAGTGTCCGAGAACAGTGCTTCTTCATCGGATATCAGCCGGGATCTCACGCTCTCTGGAACTGTTTATTTCATCCATCCAGTGCACCTGCCGTTCAGCCATCAGTGTCCGAGAACAGTGCTTCTTCATCGGATATCAGCCGGGATCTCACGCTCTCTGGAACTGTTTATTTCATCCATCCAGTGCACCTGCCGTTCAGCCATCAGTGTCCGAGAACAGTGCTTCTTCATCGGATATCAGCCGGGATCTCACGCTCTCTGGAACTGTTTAATTCATCCACCGCACCTGCTGTTCTGCCATCAGTGTCCGACAACAGCGCTTCATCATCGGATAACTGCCGTGAAATACCGCTCTCTGGAACTGTTTATTTCATCCACCGCACATGCTGTTCTGCCATCAGTGTCCGACAACAGCGCTTCATCATCGGATATCTGCCGTGAAATACCGCTCTCTGGATCTGCTCTGTTCTGGCAGGTAATCAGGAAGATTTTAAGTAGATGAGTGTCCGGGAATAGTGGGCCGTTATGGGACTTGGTCTGGGATATCACGCTCTCTGGAACTATGTTCGGTTTATTTCCTTCATCCAGTGCACCTGCTGTTCTGCCATCAGTGTCCGACAATAGCGCGCCGTTCTGGGACTTGGTCTGGGATATCACGCTCTCTGGAACTATGTTCTGTTAATTTCCTTCATCCAGTGCACCTGCTGTTCTGCCATCAGTGTCCGACAATAGCGCTTCATCATCGGATATCTGTCGTGAAATACCGCTCTCTGGAACTGTGTATTAGTCCGTCCGCTGCACCTGCTGTTCTGACATCAGCATCCGAGAATAGTGCGCCGTTCTGGGACATGGTCTGGTCTCTGCCGCTCTCTGGAACTCTGTATTCATCCATGCGTTACACCTGCTGTTCTGACATCAGCATCCGAGAATGGTGTGCCGTTCTGGGACATGGTCTGGGATCTCCCGCTGTCTGGAACTGTGTGTTCATCCATCCACTGCACCTGCTGTTCTGACATCAGCATCCGAGAATAGTGGGCCGTTCTGGGACATGGTCTGGGATCTCCCGCTGTCTGGAACTGTGTGTTCATCCATACGTTACACCTGCTGTTCTGACATCAGCATCCGAGAATAGTGTCCCGTACTGGGACATGGTCAGGGATCTCACGCTGTCTGGAACTGTGTATTCATCCATCCAGTGCACCTGCCGTTCTGCCATCAGTGTCCGAGAACAGTGCTTCTTCATCGGATATCAGCCGGGATCTCACGCTCTCTGGAACTGTTTATTTCATTTATCCACTGCACCTGCTGTTCTGACATCAGCATCCGAGAATAGTGTCCCGTACTGGGACATGGTCAGGGATCTCACGCTGTCTGGAACTGTGTATTCATCCATGCGTTACACCTGCTGTTCTGACATCAGCATCCGAGAATAGTGTGCCGTTATGGGACATGGTCAGGGATCTCACGCTGTCTGGAACTGTGTATTCATCCATCCAGTGCACCTGCCGTTCTGCCATCAGTGTCCGAGAACAGTGCTTCTTCATCGGATATCAGCCGGGATCTCACGCTCTCTGGAACTGTTTATTTCATTTATCCACTGCACCTGCTGTTCTGACATCAGCATCCGAGAATAGTGTCCCGTACTGGGACATGGTCAGGGATCTCACGCTGTCTGGAACTGTGTATTCATCCATGCGTTACACCTGCTGTTCTGACATCAGCATCCGAGAATAGTGTGCCGTTATGGGACATGGTCTGGGATCTCCTGCTCTATGGAACTGTTTACTTCATCCATCCACTGCACCTGCTGTTCTGCCATCAGTGTCCGACAATAGCGCTTCATCATCGGATATCTGCCGTGAAATACCGCTCTCTGGAACTGTTTCTTTCATCCATCCACCGCACCTGCTGTTCTGCCATCAGTGTCTGACAATAGCGCTTCTTCATCGGATATCAGCCGGGATCTCACGCTCTCTGGAACTGTTTATTTCATCCATCCAGTGCACCTGCCGTTCTGCCATCAGTGTCCGAGAACAGTGCTTCTTCATCGGATATCAGCCGGGATCTCACGCTCTCTGGAACTGTTTCTTTCATCCATCCACCGCACCTGCTGTTCTGCCATCAGTGTCCGACAATAGCGCTTCTTCATCGGATATCAGCCGGGATCTCACGCTCTCTGGAACTGTTTATTTCATCCATCCAGTGCACCTGCCGTTCTGCCATCAGTGTCCGAGAACAGTGCTTCTTCATCGGATATCAGCCGGGATCTCACGCTCTCTGGAACTGTTTATTTCATCCATCCAGTGCACCTGCCGTTCAGCCATCAGTGTCCGAGAACAGTGCTTCTTCATCGGATATCAGCCGGGATCTCACGCTCTCTGGAACTGTTTAATTCATCCACCGCACCTGCTGTTCTGCCATCAGTGTCCGACAACAGCGCTTCATCATCGGATAACTGCCGTGAAATACCGCTCTCTGGAACTGTTTATTTCATCCACCGCACATGCTGTTCTGCCATCAGTGTCCGACAACAGCGCTTCATCATCGGATATCTGCCGTGAAATACCGCTCTCTGGATCTGCTCTGTTCTGGCAGGTAATCAGGAAGATTTTAAGTAGATGAGTGTCCGGGAATAGTGGGCCGTTATGGGACTTGGTCTGGGATATCACGCTCTCTGGAACTATGTTCGGTTTATTTCCTTCATCCAGTGCACCTGCTGTTCTGCCATCAGTGTCCGACAATAGCGCGCCGTTCTGGGACTTGGTCTGGGATATCACGCTCTCTGGAACTATGTTCTGTTAATTTCCTTCATCCAGTGCACCTGCTGTTCTGCCATCAGTGTCCGACAATAGCGCTTCATCATCGGATATCTGTCGTGAAATACCGCTCTCTGGAACTGTGTATTAGTCCGTCCGCTGCACCTGCTGTTCTGACATCAGCATCCGAGAATAGTGCGCCGTTCTGGGACATGGTCTGGTCTCTGCCGCTCTCTGGAACTCTGTATTCATCCATGCGTTACACCTGCTGTTCTGACATCAGCATCCGAGAATGGTGTGCCGTTCTGGGACATGGTCTGGGATCTCCCGCTGTCTGGAACTGTGTGTTCATCCATCCACTGCACCTGCTGTTCTGACATCAGCATCCGAGAATAGTGGGCCGTTCTGGGACATGGTCTGGGATCTCCCGCTGTCTGGAACTGTGTGTTCATCCATACGTTACACCTGCTGTTCTGACATCAGCATCCGAGAATAGTGTCCCGTACTGGGACATGGTCAGGGATCTCACGCTGTCTGGAACTGTGTATTCATCCATCCAGTGCACCTGCCGTTCTGCCATCAGTGTCCGAGAACAGTGCTTCTTCATCGGATATCAGCCGGGATCTCACGCTCTCTGGAACTGTTTATTTCATTTATCCACTGCACCTGCTGTTCTGACATCAGCATCCGAGAATAGTGTCCCGTACTGGGACATGGTCAGGGATCTCACGCTGTCTGGAACTGTGTATTCATCCATGCGTTACACCTGCTGTTCTGACATCAGCATCCGAGAATAGTGTGCCGTTATGGGACATGGTCAGGGATCTCACGCTGTCTGGAACTGTGTATTCATCCATCCAGTGCACCTGCCGTTCTGCCATCAGTGTCCGAGAACAGTGCTTCTTCATCGGATATCAGCCGGGATCTCACGCTCTCTGGAACTGTTTATTTCATTTATCCACTGCACCTGCTGTTCTGACATCAGCATCCGAGAATAGTGTCCCGTACTGGGACATGGTCAGGGATCTCACGCTGTCTGGAACTGTGTATTCATCCATGCGTTACACCTGCTGTTCTGACATCAGCATCCGAGAATAGTGTGCCGTTATGGGACATGGTCTGGGATCTCCTGCTCTATGGAACTGTTTACTTCATCCATCCACTGCACCTGCTGTTCTGCCATCAGTGTCCGACAATAGCGCTTCATCATCGGATATCTGCCGTGAAATACCGCTCTCTGGAACTGTTTCTTTCATCCATCCACCGCACCTGCTGTTCTGCCATCAGTGTCTGACAATAGCGCTTCTTCATCGGATATCAGCCGGGATCTCACGCTCTCTGGAACTGTTTATTTCATCCATCCAGTGCACCTGCCGTTCAGCCATCAGTGTCCGAGAACAGTGCTTCTTCATCGGATATCAGCCGGGATCTCACGCTCTCTGGAACTGTTTCTTTCATCCATCCACCGCACCTGCCGTTCTGCCATCAGTGTCCGAGAACAGTGCTTCTTCATCGGATATCAGCCGGGATCTCACGCTCTCTGGAACTGTTTATTTCATCCATCCAGTGCACCTGCCGTTCAGCCATCAGTGTCCGAGAACAGTGCTTCTTCATCGGATATCAGCCGGGATCTCACGCTCTCTGGAACTGTTTATTTCATCCATCCAGTGCACCTGCCGTTCAGCCATCAGTGTCCGAGAACAGTGCTTCTTCATCGGATATCAGCCGGGATCTCACGCTCTCTGGAACTGTTTAATTCATCCACCGCACCTGCTGTTCTGCCATCAGTGTCCGACAACAGCGCTTCATCATCGGATAACTGCCGTGAAATACCGCTCTCTGGAACTGTTTATTTCATCCACCGCACATGCTGTTCTGCCATCAGTGTCCGACAACAGCGCTTCATCATCGGATATCTGCCGTGAAATACCGCTCTCTGGATCTGCTCTGTTCTGGCAGGTAATCAGGAAGATTTTAAGTAGATGAGTGTCCGGGAATAGTGGGCCGTTATGGGACTTGGTCTGGGATATCACGCTCTCTGGAACTATGTTCGGTTTATTTCCTTCATCCAGTGCACCTGCTGTTCTGCCATCAGTGTCCGACAATAGCGCGCCGTTCTGGGACTTGGTCTGGGATATCACGCTCTCTGGAACTATGTTCTGTTAATTTCCTTCATCCAGTGCACCTGCTGTTCTGCCATCAGTGTCCGACAATAGCGCTTCATCATCGGATATCTGTCGTGAAATACCGCTCTCTGGAACTGTGTATTAGTCCGTCCGCTGCACCTGCTGTTCTGACATCAGCATCCGAGAATAGTGCGCCGTTCTGGGACATGGTCTGGTCTCTGCCGCTCTCTGGAACTCTGTATTCATCCATGCGTTACACCTGCTGTTCTGACATCAGCATCCGAGAATGGTGTGCCGTTCTGGGACATGGTCTGGGATCTCCCGCTGTCTGGAACTGTGTGTTCATCCATCCACTGCACCTGCTGTTCTGACATCAGCATCCGAGAATAGTGGGCCGTTCTGGGACATGGTCTGGGATCTCCCGCTGTCTGGAACTGTGTGTTCATCCATACGTTACACCTGCTGTTCTGACATCAGCATCCGAGAATAGTGTCCCGTACTGGGACATGGTCAGGGATCTCACGCTGTCTGGAACTGTGTATTCATCCATCCAGTGCACCTGCCGTTCTGCCATCAGTGTCCGAGAACAGTGCTTCTTCATCGGATATCAGCCGGGATCTCACGCTCTCTGGAACTGTTTATTTCATTTATCCACTGCACCTGCTGTTCTGACATCAGCATCCGAGAATAGTGTCCCGTACTGGGACATGGTCAGGGATCTCACGCTGTCTGGAACTGTGTATTCATCCATGCGTTACACCTGCTGTTCTGACATCAGCATCCGAGAATAGTGTGCCGTTATGGGACATGGTCAGGGATCTCACGCTGTCTGGAACTGTGTATTCATCCATCCAGTGCACCTGCCGTTCTGCCATCAGTGTCCGAGAACAGTGCTTCTTCATCGGATATCAGCCGGGATCTCACGCTCTCTGGAACTGTTTATTTCATTTATCCACTGCACCTGCTGTTCTGACATCAGCATCCGAGAATAGTGTCCCGTACTGGGACATGGTCAGGGATCTCACGCTGTCTGGAACTGTGTATTCATCCATGCGTTACACCTGCTGTTCTGACATCAGCATCCGAGAATAGTGTGCCGTTATGGGACATGGTCTGGGATCTCCTGCTCTATGGAACTGTTTACTTCATCCATCCACTGCACCTGCTGTTCTGCCATCAGTGTCCGACAATAGCGCTTCATCATCGGATATCTGCCGTGAAATACCGCTCTCTGGAACTGTTTCTTTCATCCATCCACCGCACCTGCTGTTCTGCCATCAGTGTCTGACAATAGCGCTTCTTCATCGGATATCAGCCGGGATCTCACGCTCTCTGGAACTGTTTATTTCATCCATCCAGTGCACCTGCCGTTCTGCCATCAGTGTCCGAGAACAGTGCTTCTTCATCGGATATCAGCCGGGATCTCACGCTCTCTGGAACTGTTTCTTTCATCCATCCACCGCACCTGCTGTTCTGCCATCAGTGTCCGACAATAGCGCTTCTTCATCGGATATCAGCCGGGATCTCACGCTCTCTGGAACTGTTTATTTCATCCATCCAGTGCACCTGCCGTTCTGCCATCAGTGTCCGAGAACAGTGCTTCTTCATCGGATATCAGCCGGGATCTCACGCTCTCTGGAACTGTTTATTTCATCCATCCAGTGCACCTGCCGTTCAGCCATCAGTGTCCGAGAACAGTGCTTCTTCATCGGATATCAGCCGGGATCTCACGCTCTCTGGAACTGTTTATTTCATCCATCCAGTGCACCTGCCGTTCAGCCATCAGTGTCCGAGAACAGTGCTTCTTCATCGGATATCAGCCGGGATCTCACGCTCTCTGGAACTGTTTATTTCATCCATCCAGTGCACCTGCCGTTCAGCCATCAGTGTCCGAGAACAGTGCTTCTTCATCGGATATCAGCCGGGATCTCACGCTCTCTGGAACTGTTTAATTCATCCACCGCACCTGCTGTTCTGCCATCAGTGTCCGACAACAGCGCTTCATCATCGGATAACTGCCGTGAAATACCGCTCTCTGGAACTGTTTATTTCATCCACCGCACATGCTGTTCTGCCATCAGTGTCCGACAACAGCGCTTCATCATCGGATATCTGCCGTGAAATACCGCTCTCTGGATCTGCTCTGTTCTGGCAGGTAATCAGGAAGATTTTAAGTAGATGAGTGTCCGGGAATAGTGGGCCGTTATGGGACTTGGTCTGGGATATCACGCTCTCTGGAACTATGTTCGGTTTATTTCCTTCATCCAGTGCACCTGCTGTTCTGCCATCAGTGTCCGACAATAGCGCGCCGTTCTGGGACTTGGTCTGGGATATCACGCTCTCTGGAACTATGTTCTGTTAATTTCCTTCATCCAGTGCACCTGCTGTTCTGCCATCAGTGTCCGACAATAGCGCTTCATCATCGGATATCTGTCGTGAAATACCGCTCTCTGGAACTGTGTATTAGTCCGTCCGCTGCACCTGCTGTTCTGACATCAGCATCCGAGAATAGTGCGCCGTTCTGGGACATGGTCTGGTCTCTGCCGCTCTCTGGAACTCTGTATTCATCCATGCGTTACACCTGCTGTTCTGACATCAGCATCCGAGAATGGTGTGCCGTTCTGGGACATGGTCTGGGATCTCCCGCTGTCTGGAACTGTGTGTTCATCCATCCACTGCACCTGCTGTTCTGACATCAGCATCCGAGAATAGTGGGCCGTTCTGGGACATGGTCTGGGATCTCCCGCTGTCTGGAACTGTGTGTTCATCCATACGTTACACCTGCTGTTCTGACATCAGCATCCGAGAATAGTGTCCCGTACTGGGACATGGTCAGGGATCTCACGCTGTCTGGAACTGTGTATTCATCCATCCAGTGCACCTGCCGTTCTGCCATCAGTGTCCGAGAACAGTGCTTCTTCATCGGATATCAGCCGGGATCTCACGCTCTCTGGAACTGTTTATTTCATTTATCCACTGCACCTGCTGTTCTGACATCAGCATCCGAGAATAGTGTCCCGTACTGGGACATGGTCAGGGATCTCACGCTGTCTGGAACTGTGTATTCATCCATGCGTTACACCTGCTGTTCTGACATCAGCATCCGAGAATAGTGTGCCGTTATGGGACATGGTCAGGGATCTCACGCTGTCTGGAACTGTGTATTCATCCATCCAGTGCACCTGCCGTTCTGCCATCAGTGTCCGAGAACAGTGCTTCTTCATCGGATATCAGCCGGGATCTCACGCTCTCTGGAACTGTTTATTTCATTTATCCACTGCACCTGCTGTTCTGACATCAGCATCCGAGAATAGTGTCCCGTACTGGGACATGGTCAGGGATCTCACGCTGTCTGGAACTGTGTATTCATCCATGCGTTACACCTGCTGTTCTGACATCAGCATCCGAGAATAGTGTGCCGTTATGGGACATGGTCTGGGATCTCCTGCTCTATGGAACTGTTTACTTCATCCATCCACTGCACCTGCTGTTCTGCCATCAGTGTCCGACAATAGCGCTTCATCATCGGATATCTGCCGTGAAATACCGCTCTCTGGAACTGTTTCTTTCATCCATCCACCGCACCTGCTGTTCTGCCATCAGTGTCTGACAATAGCGCTTCTTCATCGGATATCAGCCGGGATCTCACGCTCTCTGGAACTGTTTATTTCATCCATCCAGTGCACCTGCCGTTCTGCCATCAGTGTCCGAGAACAGTGCTTCTTCATCGGATATCAGCCGGGATCTCACGCTCTCTGGAACTGTTTCTTTCATCCATCCACCGCACCTGCTGTTCTGCCATCAGTGTCCGACAATAGCGCTTCTTCATCGGATATCAGCCGGGATCTCACGCTCTCTGGAACTGTTTATTTCATCCATCCAGTGCACCTGCCGTTCTGCCATCAGTGTCCGAGAACAGTGCTTCTTCATCGGATATCAGCCGGGATCTCACGCTCTCTGGAACTGTTTATTTCATCCATCCAGTGCACCTGCCGTTCAGCCATCAGTGTCCGAGAACAGTGCTTCTTCATCGGATATCAGCCGGGATCTCACGCTCTCTGGAACTGTTTATTTCATCCATCCAGTGCACCTGCCGTTCAGCCATCAGTGTCCGAGAACAGTGCTTCTTCATCGGATATCAGCCGGGATCTCACGCTCTCTGGAACTGTTTATTTCATCCATCCAGTGCACCTGCCGTTCAGCCATCAGTGTCCGAGAACAGTGCTTCTTCATCGGATATCAGCCGGGATCTCACGCTCTCTGGAACTGTTTAATTCATCCACCGCACCTGCTGTTCTGCCATCAGTGTCCGACAACAGCGCTTCATCATCGGATAACTGCCGTGAAATACCGCTCTCTGGAACTGTTTATTTCATCCACCGCACATGCTGTTCTGCCATCAGTGTCCGACAACAGCGCTTCATCATCGGATATCTGCCGTGAAATACCGCTCTCTGGATCTGCTCTGTTCTGGCAGGTAATCAGGAAGATTTTAAGTAGATGAGTGTCCGGGAATAGTGGGCCGTTATGGGACTTGGTCTGGGATATCACGCTCTCTGGAACTATGTTCGGTTTATTTCCTTCATCCAGTGCACCTGCTGTTCTGCCATCAGTGTCCGACAATAGCGCGCCGTTCTGGGACTTGGTCTGGGATATCACGCTCTCTGGAACTATGTTCTGTTAATTTCCTTCATCCAGTGCACCTGCTGTTCTGCCATCAGTGTCCGACAATAGCGCTTCATCATCGGATATCTGTCGTGAAATACCGCTCTCTGGAACTGTGTATTAGTCCGTCCGCTGCACCTGCTGTTCTGACATCAGCATCCGAGAATAGTGCGCCGTTCTGGGACATGGTCTGGTCTCTGCCGCTCTCTGGAACTCTGTATTCATCCATGCGTTACACCTGCTGTTCTGACATCAGCATCCGAGAATGGTGTGCCGTTCTGGGACATGGTCTGGGATCTCCCGCTGTCTGGAACTGTGTGTTCATCCATCCACTGCACCTGCTGTTCTGACATCAGCATCCGAGAATAGTGGGCCGTTCTGGGACATGGTCTGGGATCTCCCGCTGTCTGGAACTGTGTGTTCATCCATACGTTACACCTGCTGTTCTGACATCAGCATCCGAGAATAGTGTCCCGTACTGGGACATGGTCAGGGATCTCACGCTGTCTGGAACTGTGTATTCATCCATCCAGTGCACCTGCCGTTCTGCCATCAGTGTCCGAGAACAGTGCTTCTTCATCGGATATCAGCCGGGATCTCACGCTCTCTGGAACTGTTTATTTCATTTATCCACTGCACCTGCTGTTCTGACATCAGCATCCGAGAATAGTGTCCCGTACTGGGACATGGTCAGGGATCTCACGCTGTCTGGAACTGTGTATTCATCCATGCGTTACACCTGCTGTTCTGACATCAGCATCCGAGAATAGTGTGCCGTTATGGGACATGGTCAGGGATCTCACGCTGTCTGGAACTGTGTATTCATCCATCCAGTGCACCTGCCGTTCTGCCATCAGTGTCCGAGAACAGTGCTTCTTCATCGGATATCAGCCGGGATCTCACGCTCTCTGGAACTGTTTATTTCATTTATCCACTGCACCTGCTGTTCTGACATCAGCATCCGAGAATAGTGTCCCGTACTGGGACATGGTCAGGGATCTCACGCTGTCTGGAACTGTGTATTCATCCATGCGTTACACCTGCTGTTCTGACATCAGCATCCGAGAATAGTGTGCCGTTATGGGACATGGTCTGGGATCTCCTGCTCTATGGAACTGTTTACTTCATCCATCCACTGCACCTGCTGTTCTGCCATCAGTGTCCGACAATAGCGCTTCATCATCGGATATCTGCCGTGAAATACCGCTCTCTGGAACTGTTTCTTTCATCCATCCACCGCACCTGCTGTTCTGCCATCAGTGTCTGACAATAGCGCTTCTTCATCGGATATCAGCCGGGATCTCACGCTCTCTGGAACTGTTTATTTCATCCATCCAGTGCACCTGCCGTTCTGCCATCAGTGTCCGAGAACAGTGCTTCTTCATCGGATATCAGCCGGGATCTCACGCTCTCTGGAACTGTTTCTTTCATCCATCCACCGCACCTGCTGTTCTGCCATCAGTGTCCGACAATAGCGCTTCTTCATCGGATATCAGCCGGGATCTCACGCTCTCTGGAACTGTTTATTTCATCCATCCAGTGCACCTGCCGTTCTGCCATCAGTGTCCGAGAACAGTGCTTCTTCATCGGATATCAGCCGGGATCTCACGCTCTCTGGAACTGTTTATTTCATCCATCCAGTGCACCTGCCGTTCAGCCATCAGTGTCCGAGAACAGTGCTTCTTCATCGGATATCAGCCGGGATCTCACGCTCTCTGGAACTGTTTATTTCATCCATCCAGTGCACCTGCCGTTCAGCCATCAGTGTCCGAGAACAGTGCTTCTTCATCGGATATCAGCCGGGATCTCACGCTCTCTGGAACTGTTTAATTCATCCACCGCACCTGCTGTTCTGCCATCAGTGTCCGACAACAGCGCTTCATCATCGGATAACTGCCGTGAAATACCGCTCTCTGGAACTGTTTATTTCATCCACCGCACATGCTGTTCTGCCATCAGTGTCCGACAACAGCGCTTCATCATCGGATATCTGCCGTGAAATACCGCTCTCTGGATCTGCTCTGTTCTGGCAGGTAATCAGGAAGATTTTAAGTAGATGAGTGTCCGGGAATAGTGGGCCGTTATGGGACTTGGTCTGGGATATCACGCTCTCTGGAACTATGTTCGGTTTATTTCCTTCATCCAGTGCACCTGCTGTTCTGCCATCAGTGTCCGACAATAGCGCGCCGTTCTGGGACTTGGTCTGGGATATCACGCTCTCTGGAACTATGTTCTGTTAATTTCCTTCATCCAGTGCACCTGCTGTTCTGCCATCAGTGTCCGACAATAGCGCTTCATCATCGGATATCTGTCGTGAAATACCGCTCTCTGGAACTGTGTATTAGTCCGTCCGCTGCACCTGCTGTTCTGACATCAGCATCCGAGAATAGTGCGCCGTTCTGGGACATGGTCTGGTCTCTGCCGCTCTCTGGAACTCTGTATTCATCCATGCGTTACACCTGCTGTTCTGACATCAGCATCCGAGAATGGTGTGCCGTTCTGGGACATGGTCTGGGATCTCCCGCTGTCTGGAACTGTGTGTTCATCCATCCACTGCACCTGCTGTTCTGACATCAGCATCCGAGAATAGTGGGCCGTTCTGGGACATGGTCTGGGATCTCCCGCTGTCTGGAACTGTGTGTTCATCCATACGTTACACCTGCTGTTCTGACATCAGCATCCGAGAATAGTGTCCCGTACTGGGACATGGTCAGGGATCTCACGCTGTCTGGAACTGTGTATTCATCCATCCAGTGCACCTGCCGTTCTGCCATCAGTGTCCGAGAACAGTGCTTCTTCATCGGATATCAGCCGGGATCTCACGCTCTCTGGAACTGTTTATTTCATTTATCCACTGCACCTGCTGTTCTGACATCAGCATCCGAGAATAGTGTCCCGTACTGGGACATGGTCAGGGATCTCACGCTGTCTGGAACTGTGTATTCATCCATGCGTTACACCTGCTGTTCTGACATCAGCATCCGAGAATAGTGTGCCGTTATGGGACATGGTCAGGGATCTCACGCTGTCTGGAACTGTGTATTCATCCATCCAGTGCACCTGCCGTTCTGCCATCAGTGTCCGAGAACAGTGCTTCTTCATCGGATATCAGCCGGGATCTCACGCTCTCTGGAACTGTTTATTTCATTTATCCACTGCACCTGCTGTTCTGACATCAGCATCCGAGAATAGTGTCCCGTACTGGGACATGGTCAGGGATCTCACGCTGTCTGGAACTGTGTATTCATCCATGCGTTACACCTGCTGTTCTGACATCAGCATCCGAGAATAGTGTGCCGTTATGGGACATGGTCTGGGATCTCCTGCTCTATGGAACTGTTTACTTCATCCATCCACTGCACCTGCTGTTCTGCCATCAGTGTCCGACAATAGCGCTTCATCATCGGATATCTGCCGTGAAATACCGCTCTCTGGAACTGTTTCTTTCATCCATCCACCGCACCTGCTGTTCTGCCATCAGTGTCTGACAATAGCGCTTCTTCATCGGATATCAGCCGGGATCTCACGCTCTCTGGAACTGTTTATTTCATCCATCCAGTGCACCTGCCGTTCTGCCATCAGTGTCCGAGAACAGTGCTTCTTCATCGGATATCAGCCGGGATCTCACGCTCTCTGGAACTGTTTCTTTCATCCATCCACCGCACCTGCTGTTCTGCCATCAGTGTCCGACAATAGCGCTTCTTCATCGGATATCAGCCGGGATCTCACGCTCTCTGGAACTGTTTATTTCATCCATCCAGTGCACCTGCCGTTCTGCCATCAGTGTCCGAGAACAGTGCTTCTTCATCGGATATCAGCCGGGATCTCACGCTCTCTGGAACTGTTTATTTCATCCATCCAGTGCACCTGCCGTTCAGCCATCAGTGTCCGAGAACAGTGCTTCTTCATCGGATATCAGCCGGGATCTCACGCTCTCTGGAACTGTTTATTTCATCCATCCAGTGCACCTGCCGTTCAGCCATCAGTGTCCGAGAACAGTGCTTCTTCATCGGATATCAGCCGGGATCTCACGCTCTCTGGAACTGTTTAATTCATCCACCGCACCTGCTGTTCTGCCATCAGTGTCCGACAACAGCGCTTCATCATCGGATAACTGCCGTGAAATACCGCTCTCTGGAACTGTTTATTTCATCCACCGCACATGCTGTTCTGCCATCAGTGTCCGACAACAGCGCTTCATCATCGGATATCTGCCGTGAAATACCGCTCTCTGGATCTGCTCTGTTCTGGCAGGTAATCAGGAAGATTTTAAGTAGATGAGTGTCCGGGAATAGTGGGCCGTTATGGGACTTGGTCTGGGATATCACGCTCTCTGGAACTATGTTCGGTTTATTTCCTTCATCCAGTGCACCTGCTGTTCTGCCATCAGTGTCCGACAATAGCGCGCCGTTCTGGGACTTGGTCTGGGATATCACGCTCTCTGGAACTATGTTCTGTTAATTTCCTTCATCCAGTGCACCTGCTGTTCTGCCATCAGTGTCCGACAATAGCGCTTCATCATCGGATATCTGTCGTGAAATACCGCTCTCTGGAACTGTGTATTAGTCCGTCCGCTGCACCTGCTGTTCTGACATCAGCATCCGAGAATAGTGCGCCGTTCTGGGACATGGTCTGGTCTCTGCCGCTCTCTGGAACTCTGTATTCATCCATGCGTTACACCTGCTGTTCTGACATCAGCATCCGAGAATGGTGTGCCGTTCTGGGACATGGTCTGGGATCTCCCGCTGTCTGGAACTGTGTGTTCATCCATCCACTGCACCTGCTGTTCTGACATCAGCATCCGAGAATAGTGGGCCGTTCTGGGACATGGTCTGGGATCTCCCGCTGTCTGGAACTGTGTGTTCATCCATACGTTACACCTGCTGTTCTGACATCAGCATCCGAGAATAGTGTCCCGTACTGGGACATGGTCAGGGATCTCACGCTGTCTGGAACTGTGTATTCATCCATCCAGTGCACCTGCCGTTCTGCCATCAGTGTCCGAGAACAGTGCTTCTTCATCGGATATCAGCCGGGATCTCACGCTCTCTGGAACTGTTTATTTCATTTATCCACTGCACCTGCTGTTCTGACATCAGCATCCGAGAATAGTGTCCCGTACTGGGACATGGTCAGGGATCTCACGCTGTCTGGAACTGTGTATTCATCCATGCGTTACACCTGCTGTTCTGACATCAGCATCCGAGAATAGTGTGCCGTTATGGGACATGGTCAGGGATCTCACGCTGTCTGGAACTGTGTATTCATCCATCCAGTGCACCTGCCGTTCTGCCATCAGTGTCCGAGAACAGTGCTTCTTCATCGGATATCAGCCGGGATCTCACGCTCTCTGGAACTGTTTATTTCATTTATCCACTGCACCTGCTGTTCTGACATCAGCATCCGAGAATAGTGTCCCGTACTGGGACATGGTCAGGGATCTCACGCTGTCTGGAACTGTGTATTCATCCATGCGTTACACCTGCTGTTCTGACATCAGCATCCGAGAATAGTGTGCCGTTATGGGACATGGTCTGGGATCTCCTGCTCTATGGAACTGTTTACTTCATCCATCCACTGCACCTGCTGTTCTGCCATCAGTGTCCGACAATAGCGCTTCATCATCGGATATCTGCCGTGAAATACCGCTCTCTGGAACTGTTTCTTTCATCCATCCACCGCACCTGCTGTTCTGCCATCAGTGTCTGACAATAGCGCTTCTTCATCGGATATCAGCCGGGATCTCACGCTCTCTGGAACTGTTTATTTCATCCATCCAGTGCACCTGCCGTTCAGCCATCAGTGTCCGAGAACAGTGCTTCTTCATCGGATATCAGCCGGGATCTCACGCTCTCTGGAACTGTTTCTTTCATCCATCCACCGCACCTGCCGTTCTGCCATCAGTGTCCGAGAACAGTGCTTCTTCATCGGATATCAGCCGGGATCTCACGCTCTCTGGAACTGTTTATTTCATCCATCCAGTGCACCTGCCGTTCAGCCATCAGTGTCCGAGAACAGTGCTTCTTCATCGGATATCAGCCGGGATCTCACGCTCTCTGGAACTGTTTATTTCATCCATCCAGTGCACCTGCCGTTCAGCCATCAGTGTCCGAGAACAGTGCTTCTTCATCGGATATCAGCCGGGATCTCACGCTCTCTGGAACTGTTTAATTCATCCACCGCACCTGCTGTTCTGCCATCAGTGTCCGACAACAGCGCTTCATCATCGGATAACTGCCGTGAAATACCGCTCTCTGGAACTGTTTATTTCATCCACCGCACATGCTGTTCTGCCATCAGTGTCCGACAACAGCGCTTCATCATCGGATATCTGCCGTGAAATACCGCTCTCTGGATCTGCTCTGTTCTGGCAGGTAATCAGGAAGATTTTAAGTAGATGAGTGTCCGGGAATAGTGGGCCGTTATGGGACTTGGTCTGGGATATCACGCTCTCTGGAACTATGTTCGGTTTATTTCCTTCATCCAGTGCACCTGCTGTTCTGCCATCAGTGTCCGACAATAGCGCGCCGTTCTGGGACTTGGTCTGGGATATCACGCTCTCTGGAACTATGTTCTGTTAATTTCCTTCATCCAGTGCACCTGCTGTTCTGCCATCAGTGTCCGACAATAGCGCTTCATCATCGGATATCTGTCGTGAAATACCGCTCTCTGGAACTGTGTATTAGTCCGTCCGCTGCACCTGCTGTTCTGACATCAGCATCCGAGAATAGTGCGCCGTTCTGGGACATGGTCTGGTCTCTGCCGCTCTCTGGAACTCTGTATTCATCCATGCGTTACACCTGCTGTTCTGACATCAGCATCCGAGAATGGTGTGCCGTTCTGGGACATGGTCTGGGATCTCCCGCTGTCTGGAACTGTGTGTTCATCCATCCACTGCACCTGCTGTTCTGACATCAGCATCCGAGAATAGTGGGCCGTTCTGGGACATGGTCTGGGATCTCCCGCTGTCTGGAACTGTGTGTTCATCCATACGTTACACCTGCTGTTCTGACATCAGCATCCGAGAATAGTGTCCCGTACTGGGACATGGTCAGGGATCTCACGCTGTCTGGAACTGTGTATTCATCCATCCAGTGCACCTGCCGTTCTGCCATCAGTGTCCGAGAACAGTGCTTCTTCATCGGATATCAGCCGGGATCTCACGCTCTCTGGAACTGTTTATTTCATTTATCCACTGCACCTGCTGTTCTGACATCAGCATCCGAGAATAGTGTCCCGTACTGGGACATGGTCAGGGATCTCACGCTGTCTGGAACTGTGTATTCATCCATGCGTTACACCTGCTGTTCTGACATCAGCATCCGAGAATAGTGTGCCGTTATGGGACATGGTCAGGGATCTCACGCTGTCTGGAACTGTGTATTCATCCATCCAGTGCACCTGCCGTTCTGCCATCAGTGTCCGAGAACAGTGCTTCTTCATCGGATATCAGCCGGGATCTCACGCTCTCTGGAACTGTTTATTTCATTTATCCACTGCACCTGCTGTTCTGACATCAGCATCCGAGAATAGTGTCCCGTACTGGGACATGGTCAGGGATCTCACGCTGTCTGGAACTGTGTATTCATCCATGCGTTACACCTGCTGTTCTGACATCAGCATCCGAGAATAGTGTGCCGTTATGGGACATGGTCTGGGATCTCCTGCTCTATGGAACTGTTTACTTCATCCATCCACTGCACCTGCTGTTCTGCCATCAGTGTCCGACAATAGCGCTTCATCATCGGATATCTGCCGTGAAATACCGCTCTCTGGAACTGTTTCTTTCATCCATCCACCGCACCTGCTGTTCTGCCATCAGTGTCTGACAATAGCGCTTCTTCATCGGATATCAGCCGGGATCTCACGCTCTCTGGAACTGTTTATTTCATCCATCCAGTGCACCTGCCGTTCTGCCATCAGTGTCCGAGAACAGTGCTTCTTCATCGGATATCAGCCGGGATCTCACGCTCTCTGGAACTGTTTCTTTCATCCATCCACCGCACCTGCTGTTCTGCCATCAGTGTCCGACAATAGCGCTTCTTCATCGGATATCAGCCGGGATCTCACGCTCTCTGGAACTGTTTATTTCATCCATCCAGTGCACCTGCCGTTCTGCCATCAGTGTCCGAGAACAGTGCTTCTTCATCGGATATCAGCCGGGATCTCACGCTCTCTGGAACTGTTTATTTCATCCATCCAGTGCACCTGCCGTTCAGCCATCAGTGTCCGAGAACAGTGCTTCTTCATCGGATATCAGCCGGGATCTCACGCTCTCTGGAACTGTTTATTTCATCCATCCAGTGCACCTGCCGTTCAGCCATCAGTGTCCGAGAACAGTGCTTCTTCATCGGATATCAGCCGGGATCTCACGCTCTCTGGAACTGTTTAATTCATCCACCGCACCTGCTGTTCTGCCATCAGTGTCCGACAACAGCGCTTCATCATCGGATAACTGCCGTGAAATACCGCTCTCTGGAACTGTTTATTTCATCCACCGCACATGCTGTTCTGCCATCAGTGTCCGACAACAGCGCTTCATCATCGGATATCTGCCGTGAAATACCGCTCTCTGGATCTGCTCTGTTCTGGCAGGTAATCAGGAAGATTTTAAGTAGATGAGTGTCCGGGAATAGTGGGCCGTTATGGGACTTGGTCTGGGATATCACGCTCTCTGGAACTATGTTCGGTTTATTTCCTTCATCCAGTGCACCTGCTGTTCTGCCATCAGTGTCCGACAATAGCGCGCCGTTCTGGGACTTGGTCTGGGATATCACGCTCTCTGGAACTATGTTCTGTTAATTTCCTTCATCCAGTGCACCTGCTGTTCTGCCATCAGTGTCCGACAATAGCGCTTCATCATCGGATATCTGTCGTGAAATACCGCTCTCTGGAACTGTGTATTAGTCCGTCCGCTGCACCTGCTGTTCTGACATCAGCATCCGAGAATAGTGCGCCGTTCTGGGACATGGTCTGGTCTCTGCCGCTCTCTGGAACTCTGTATTCATCCATGCGTTACACCTGCTGTTCTGACATCAGCATCCGAGAATGGTGTGCCGTTCTGGGACATGGTCTGGGATCTCCCGCTGTCTGGAACTGTGTGTTCATCCATCCACTGCACCTGCTGTTCTGACATCAGCATCCGAGAATAGTGGGCCGTTCTGGGACATGGTCTGGGATCTCCCGCTGTCTGGAACTGTGTGTTCATCCATACGTTACACCTGCTGTTCTGACATCAGCATCCGAGAATAGTGTCCCGTACTGGGACATGGTCAGGGATCTCACGCTGTCTGGAACTGTGTATTCATCCATCCAGTGCACCTGCCGTTCTGCCATCAGTGTCCGAGAACAGTGCTTCTTCATCGGATATCAGCCGGGATCTCACGCTCTCTGGAACTGTTTATTTCATTTATCCACTGCACCTGCTGTTCTGACATCAGCATCCGAGAATAGTGTCCCGTACTGGGACATGGTCAGGGATCTCACGCTGTCTGGAACTGTGTATTCATCCATGCGTTACACCTGCTGTTCTGACATCAGCATCCGAGAATAGTGTGCCGTTATGGGACATGGTCAGGGATCTCACGCTGTCTGGAACTGTGTATTCATCCATCCAGTGCACCTGCCGTTCTGCCATCAGTGTCCGAGAACAGTGCTTCTTCATCGGATATCAGCCGGGATCTCACGCTCTCTGGAACTGTTTATTTCATTTATCCACTGCACCTGCTGTTCTGACATCAGCATCCGAGAATAGTGTCCCGTACTGGGACATGGTCAGGGATCTCACGCTGTCTGGAACTGTGTATTCATCCATGCGTTACACCTGCTGTTCTGACATCAGCATCCGAGAATAGTGTGCCGTTATGGGACATGGTCTGGGATCTCCTGCTCTATGGAACTGTTTACTTCATCCATCCACTGCACCTGCTGTTCTGCCATCAGTGTCCGACAATAGCGCTTCATCATCGGATATCTGCCGTGAAATACCGCTCTCTGGAACTGTTTCTTTCATCCATCCACCGCACCTGCTGTTCTGCCATCAGTGTCTGACAATAGCGCTTCTTCATCGGATATCAGCCGGGATCTCACGCTCTCTGGAACTGTTTATTTCATCCATCCAGTGCACCTGCCGTTCTGCCATCAGTGTCCGAGAACAGTGCTTCTTCATCGGATATCAGCCGGGATCTCACGCTCTCTGGAACTGTTTCTTTCATCCATCCACCGCACCTGCTGTTCTGCCATCAGTGTCCGACAATAGCGCTTCTTCATCGGATATCAGCCGGGATCTCACGCTCTCTGGAACTGTTTATTTCATCCATCCAGTGCACCTGCCGTTCTGCCATCAGTGTCCGAGAACAGTGCTTCTTCATCGGATATCAGCCGGGATCTCACGCTCTCTGGAACTGTTTATTTCATCCATCCAGTGCACCTGCCGTTCAGCCATCAGTGTCCGAGAACAGTGCTTCTTCATCGGATATCAGCCGGGATCTCACGCTCTCTGGAACTGTTTAATTCATCCACCGCACCTGCTGTTCTGCCATCAGTGTCCGACAACAGCGCTTCATCATCGGATAACTGCCGTGAAATACCGCTCTCTGGAACTGTTTATTTCATCCACCGCACATGCTGTTCTGCCATCAGTGTCCGACAACAGCGCTTCATCATCGGATATCTGCCGTGAAATACCGCTCTCTGGATCTGCTCTGTTCTGGCAGGTAATCAGGAAGATTTTAAGTAGATGAGTGTCCGGGAATAGTGGGCCGTTATGGGACTTGGTCTGGGATATCACGCTCTCTGGAACTATGTTCGGTTTATTTCCTTCATCCAGTGCACCTGCTGTTCTGCCATCAGTGTCCGACAATAGCGCGCCGTTCTGGGACTTGGTCTGGGATATCACGCTCTCTGGAACTATGTTCTGTTAATTTCCTTCATCCAGTGCACCTGCTGTTCTGCCATCAGTGTCCGACAATAGCGCTTCATCATCGGATATCTGTCGTGAAATACCGCTCTCTGGAACTGTGTATTAGTCCGTCCGCTGCACCTGCTGTTCTGACATCAGCATCCGAGAATAGTGCGCCGTTCTGGGACATGGTCTGGTCTCTGCCGCTCTCTGGAACTCTGTATTCATCCATGCGTTACACCTGCTGTTCTGACATCAGCATCCGAGAATGGTGTGCCGTTCTGGGACATGGTCTGGGATCTCCCGCTGTCTGGAACTGTGTGTTCATCCATCCACTGCACCTGCTGTTCTGACATCAGCATCCGAGAATAGTGGGCCGTTCTGGGACATGGTCTGGGATCTCCCGCTGTCTGGAACTGTGTGTTCATCCATACGTTACACCTGCTGTTCTGACATCAGCATCCGAGAATAGTGTCCCGTACTGGGACATGGTCAGGGATCTCACGCTGTCTGGAACTGTGTATTCATCCATCCAGTGCACCTGCCGTTCTGCCATCAGTGTCCGAGAACAGTGCTTCTTCATCGGATATCAGCCGGGATCTCACGCTCTCTGGAACTGTTTATTTCATTTATCCACTGCACCTGCTGTTCTGACATCAGCATCCGAGAATAGTGTCCCGTACTGGGACATGGTCAGGGATCTCACGCTGTCTGGAACTGTGTATTCATCCATGCGTTACACCTGCTGTTCTGACATCAGCATCCGAGAATAGTGTGCCGTTATGGGACATGGTCAGGGATCTCACGCTGTCTGGAACTGTGTATTCATCCATCCAGTGCACCTGCCGTTCTGCCATCAGTGTCCGAGAACAGTGCTTCTTCATCGGATATCAGCCGGGATCTCACGCTCTCTGGAACTGTTTATTTCATTTATCCACTGCACCTGCTGTTCTGACATCAGCATCCGAGAATAGTGTCCCGTACTGGGACATGGTCAGGGATCTCACGCTGTCTGGAACTGTGTATTCATCCATGCGTTACACCTGCTGTTCTGACATCAGCATCCGAGAATAGTGTGCCGTTATGGGACATGGTCTGGGATCTCCTGCTCTATGGAACTGTTTACTTCATCCATCCACTGCACCTGCTGTTCTGCCATCAGTGTCCGACAATAGCGCTTCATCATCGGATATCTGCCGTGAAATACCGCTCTCTGGAACTGTTTCTTTCATCCATCCACCGCACCTGCTGTTCTGCCATCAGTGTCTGACAATAGCGCTTCTTCATCGGATATCAGCCGGGATCTCACGCTCTCTGGAACTGTTTATTTCATCCATCCAGTGCACCTGCCGTTCAGCCATCAGTGTCCGAGAACAGTGCTTCTTCATCGGATATCAGCCGGGATCTCACGCTCTCTGGAACTGTTTCTTTCATCCATCCACCGCACCTGCCGTTCTGCCATCAGTGTCCGAGAACAGTGCTTCTTCATCGGATATCAGCCGGGATCTCACGCTCTCTGGAACTGTTTATTTCATCCATCCAGTGCACCTGCCGTTCAGCCATCAGTGTCCGAGAACAGTGCTTCTTCATCGGATATCAGCCGGGATCTCACGCTCTCTGGAACTGTTTATTTCATCCATCCAGTGCACCTGCCGTTCAGCCATCAGTGTCCGAGAACAGTGCTTCTTCATCGGATATCAGCCGGGATCTCACGCTCTCTGGAACTGTTTAATTCATCCACCGCACCTGCTGTTCTGCCATCAGTGTCCGACAACAGCGCTTCATCATCGGATAACTGCCGTGAAATACCGCTCTCTGGAACTGTTTATTTCATCCACCGCACATGCTGTTCTGCCATCAGTGTCCGACAACAGCGCTTCATCATCGGATATCTGCCGTGAAATACCGCTCTCTGGATCTGCTCTGTTCTGGCAGGTAATCAGGAAGATTTTAAGTAGATGAGTGTCCGGGAATAGTGGGCCGTTATGGGACTTGGTCTGGGATATCACGCTCTCTGGAACTATGTTCGGTTTATTTCCTTCATCCAGTGCACCTGCTGTTCTGCCATCAGTGTCCGACAATAGCGCGCCGTTCTGGGACTTGGTCTGGGATATCACGCTCTCTGGAACTATGTTCTGTTAATTTCCTTCATCCAGTGCACCTGCTGTTCTGCCATCAGTGTCCGACAATAGCGCTTCATCATCGGATATCTGTCGTGAAATACCGCTCTCTGGAACTGTGTATTAGTCCGTCCGCTGCACCTGCTGTTCTGACATCAGCATCCGAGAATAGTGCGCCGTTCTGGGACATGGTCTGGTCTCTGCCGCTCTCTGGAACTCTGTATTCATCCATGCGTTACACCTGCTGTTCTGACATCAGCATCCGAGAATGGTGTGCCGTTCTGGGACATGGTCTGGGATCTCCCGCTGTCTGGAACTGTGTGTTCATCCATCCACTGCACCTGCTGTTCTGACATCAGCATCCGAGAATAGTGGGCCGTTCTGGGACATGGTCTGGGATCTCCCGCTGTCTGGAACTGTGTGTTCATCCATACGTTACACCTGCTGTTCTGACATCAGCATCCGAGAATAGTGTCCCGTACTGGGACATGGTCAGGGATCTCACGCTGTCTGGAACTGTGTATTCATCCATCCAGTGCACCTGCCGTTCTGCCATCAGTGTCCGAGAACAGTGCTTCTTCATCGGATATCAGCCGGGATCTCACGCTCTCTGGAACTGTTTATTTCATTTATCCACTGCACCTGCTGTTCTGACATCAGCATCCGAGAATAGTGTCCCGTACTGGGACATGGTCAGGGATCTCACGCTGTCTGGAACTGTGTATTCATCCATGCGTTACACCTGCTGTTCTGACATCAGCATCCGAGAATAGTGTGCCGTTATGGGACATGGTCAGGGATCTCACGCTGTCTGGAACTGTGTATTCATCCATCCAGTGCACCTGCCGTTCTGCCATCAGTGTCCGAGAACAGTGCTTCTTCATCGGATATCAGCCGGGATCTCACGCTCTCTGGAACTGTTTATTTCATTTATCCACTGCACCTGCTGTTCTGACATCAGCATCCGAGAATAGTGTCCCGTACTGGGACATGGTCAGGGATCTCACGCTGTCTGGAACTGTGTATTCATCCATGCGTTACACCTGCTGTTCTGACATCAGCATCCGAGAATAGTGTGCCGTTATGGGACATGGTCTGGGATCTCCTGCTCTATGGAACTGTTTACTTCATCCATCCACTGCACCTGCTGTTCTGCCATCAGTGTCCGACAATAGCGCTTCATCATCGGATATCTGCCGTGAAATACCGCTCTCTGGAACTGTTTCTTTCATCCATCCACCGCACCTGCTGTTCTGCCATCAGTGTCTGACAATAGCGCTTCTTCATCGGATATCAGCCGGGATCTCACGCTCTCTGGAACTGTTTATTTCATCCATCCAGTGCACCTGCCGTTCTGCCATCAGTGTCCGAGAACAGTGCTTCTTCATCGGATATCAGCCGGGATCTCACGCTCTCTGGAACTGTTTATTTCATCCATCCAGTGCACCTGCCGTTCAGCCATCAGTGTCCGAGAACAGTGCTTCTTCATCGGATATCAGCCGGGATCTCACGCTCTCTGGAACTGTTTATTTCATCCATCCAGTGCACCTGCCGTTCAGCCATCAGTGTCCGAGAACAGTGCTTCTTCATCGGATATCAGCCGGGATCTCACGCTCTCTGGAACTGTTTATTTCATCCATCCAGTGCACCTGCCGTTCAGCCATCAGTGTCCGAGAACAGTGCTTCTTCATCGGATATCAGCCGGGATCTCACGCTCTCTGGAACTGTTTAATTCATCCACCGCACCTGCTGTTCTGCCATCAGTGTCCGACAACAGCGCTTCATCATCGGATAACTGCCGTGAAATACCGCTCTCTGGAACTGTTTATTTCATCCACCGCACATGCTGTTCTGCCATCAGTGTCCGACAACAGCGCTTCATCATCGGATATCTGCCGTGAAATACCGCTCTCTGGATCTGCTCTGTTCTGGCAGGTAATCAGGAAGATTTTAAGTAGATGAGTGTCCGGGAATAGTGGGCCGTTATGGGACTTGGTCTGGGATATCACGCTCTCTGGAACTATGTTCGGTTTATTTCCTTCATCCAGTGCACCTGCTGTTCTGCCATCAGTGTCCGACAATAGCGCGCCGTTCTGGGACTTGGTCTGGGATATCACGCTCTCTGGAACTATGTTCTGTTAATTTCCTTCATCCAGTGCACCTGCTGTTCTGCCATCAGTGTCCGACAATAGCGCTTCATCATCGGATATCTGTCGTGAAATACCGCTCTCTGGAACTGTGTATTAGTCCGTCCGCTGCACCTGCTGTTCTGACATCAGCATCCGAGAATAGTGCGCCGTTCTGGGACATGGTCTGGTCTCTGCCGCTCTCTGGAACTCTGTATTCATCCATGCGTTACACCTGCTGTTCTGACATCAGCATCCGAGAATGGTGTGCCGTTCTGGGACATGGTCTGGGATCTCCCGCTGTCTGGAACTGTGTGTTCATCCATCCACTGCACCTGCTGTTCTGACATCAGCATCCGAGAATAGTGGGCCGTTCTGGGACATGGTCTGGGATCTCCCGCTGTCTGGAACTGTGTGTTCATCCATACGTTACACCTGCTGTTCTGACATCAGCATCCGAGAATAGTGTCCCGTACTGGGACATGGTCAGGGATCTCACGCTGTCTGGAACTGTGTATTCATCCATCCAGTGCACCTGCCGTTCTGCCATCAGTGTCCGAGAACAGTGCTTCTTCATCGGATATCAGCCGGGATCTCACGCTCTCTGGAACTGTTTATTTCATTTATCCACTGCACCTGCTGTTCTGACATCAGCATCCGAGAATAGTGTCCCGTACTGGGACATGGTCAGGGATCTCACGCTGTCTGGAACTGTGTATTCATCCATGCGTTACACCTGCTGTTCTGACATCAGCATCCGAGAATAGTGTGCCGTTATGGGACATGGTCAGGGATCTCACGCTGTCTGGAACTGTGTATTCATCCATCCAGTGCACCTGCCGTTCTGCCATCAGTGTCCGAGAACAGTGCTTCTTCATCGGATATCAGCCGGGATCTCACGCTCTCTGGAACTGTTTATTTCATTTATCCACTGCACCTGCTGTTCTGACATCAGCATCCGAGAATAGTGTCCCGTACTGGGACATGGTCAGGGATCTCACGCTGTCTGGAACTGTGTATTCATCCATGCGTTACACCTGCTGTTCTGACATCAGCATCCGAGAATAGTGTGCCGTTATGGGACATGGTCTGGGATCTCCTGCTCTATGGAACTGTTTACTTCATCCATCCACTGCACCTGCTGTTCTGCCATCAGTGTCCGACAATAGCGCTTCATCATCGGATATCTGCCGTGAAATACCGCTCTCTGGAACTGTTTCTTTCATCCATCCACCGCACCTGCTGTTCTGCCATCAGTGTCTGACAATAGCGCTTCTTCATCGGATATCAGCCGGGATCTCACGCTCTCTGGAACTGTTTATTTCATCCATCCAGTGCACCTGCCGTTCTGCCATCAGTGTCCGAGAACAGTGCTTCTTCATCGGATATCAGCCGGGATCTCACGCTCTCTGGAACTGTTTCTTTCATCCATCCACCGCACCTGCTGTTCTGCCATCAGTGTCCGACAATAGCGCTTCTTCATCGGATATCAGCCGGGATCTCACGCTCTCTGGAACTGTTTATTTCATCCATCCAGTGCACCTGCCGTTCTGCCATCAGTGTCCGAGAACAGTGCTTCTTCATCGGATATCAGCCGGGATCTCACGCTCTCTGGAACTGTTTATTTCATCCATCCAGTGCACCTGCCGTTCAGCCATCAGTGTCCGAGAACAGTGCTTCTTCATCGGATATCAGCCGGGATCTCACGCTCTCTGGAACTGTTTATTTCATCCATCCAGTGCACCTGCCGTTCAGCCATCAGTGTCCGAGAACAGTGCTTCTTCATCGGATATCAGCCGGGATCTCACGCTCTCTGGAACTGTTTATTTCATCCATCCAGTGCACCTGCCGTTCAGCCATCAGTGTCCGAGAACAGTGCTTCTTCATCGGATATCAGCCGGGATCTCACGCTCTCTGGAACTGTTTAATTCATCCACCGCACCTGCTGTTCTGCCATCAGTGTCCGACAACAGCGCTTCATCATCGGATAACTGCCGTGAAATACCGCTCTCTGGAACTGTTTATTTCATCCACCGCACATGCTGTTCTGCCATCAGTGTCCGACAACAGCGCTTCATCATCGGATATCTGCCGTGAAATACCGCTCTCTGGATCTGCTCTGTTCTGGCAGGTAATCAGGAAGATTTTAAGTAGATGAGTGTCCGGGAATAGTGGGCCGTTATGGGACTTGGTCTGGGATATCACGCTCTCTGGAACTATGTTCGGTTTATTTCCTTCATCCAGTGCACCTGCTGTTCTGCCATCAGTGTCCGACAATAGCGCGCCGTTCTGGGACTTGGTCTGGGATATCACGCTCTCTGGAACTATGTTCTGTTAATTTCCTTCATCCAGTGCACCTGCTGTTCTGCCATCAGTGTCCGACAATAGCGCTTCATCATCGGATATCTGTCGTGAAATACCGCTCTCTGGAACTGTGTATTAGTCCGTCCGCTGCACCTGCTGTTCTGACATCAGCATCCGAGAATAGTGCGCCGTTCTGGGACATGGTCTGGTCTCTGCCGCTCTCTGGAACTCTGTATTCATCCATGCGTTACACCTGCTGTTCTGACATCAGCATCCGAGAATGGTGTGCCGTTCTGGGACATGGTCTGGGATCTCCCGCTGTCTGGAACTGTGTGTTCATCCATCCACTGCACCTGCTGTTCTGACATCAGCATCCGAGAATAGTGGGCCGTTCTGGGACATGGTCTGGGATCTCCCGCTGTCTGGAACTGTGTGTTCATCCATACGTTACACCTGCTGTTCTGACATCAGCATCCGAGAATAGTGTCCCGTACTGGGACATGGTCAGGGATCTCACGCTGTCTGGAACTGTGTATTCATCCATCCAGTGCACCTGCCGTTCTGCCATCAGTGTCCGAGAACAGTGCTTCTTCATCGGATATCAGCCGGGATCTCACGCTCTCTGGAACTGTTTATTTCATTTATCCACTGCACCTGCTGTTCTGACATCAGCATCCGAGAATAGTGTCCCGTACTGGGACATGGTCAGGGATCTCACGCTGTCTGGAACTGTGTATTCATCCATGCGTTACACCTGCTGTTCTGACATCAGCATCCGAGAATAGTGTGCCGTTATGGGACATGGTCAGGGATCTCACGCTGTCTGGAACTGTGTATTCATCCATCCAGTGCACCTGCCGTTCTGCCATCAGTGTCCGAGAACAGTGCTTCTTCATCGGATATCAGCCGGGATCTCACGCTCTCTGGAACTGTTTATTTCATTTATCCACTGCACCTGCTGTTCTGACATCAGCATCCGAGAATAGTGTCCCGTACTGGGACATGGTCAGGGATCTCACGCTGTCTGGAACTGTGTATTCATCCATGCGTTACACCTGCTGTTCTGACATCAGCATCCGAGAATAGTGTGCCGTTATGGGACATGGTCTGGGATCTCCTGCTCTATGGAACTGTTTACTTCATCCATCCACTGCACCTGCTGTTCTGCCATCAGTGTCCGACAATAGCGCTTCATCATCGGATATCTGCCGTGAAATACCGCTCTCTGGAACTGTTTCTTTCATCCATCCACCGCACCTGCTGTTCTGCCATCAGTGTCTGACAATAGCGCTTCTTCATCGGATATCAGCCGGGATCTCACGCTCTCTGGAACTGTTTATTTCATCCATCCAGTGCACCTGCCGTTCTGCCATCAGTGTCCGAGAACAGTGCTTCTTCATCGGATATCAGCCGGGATCTCACGCTCTCTGGAACTGTTTCTTTCATCCATCCACCGCACCTGCTGTTCTGCCATCAGTGTCCGACAATAGCGCTTCTTCATCGGATATCAGCCGGGATCTCACGCTCTCTGGAACTGTTTATTTCATCCATCCAGTGCACCTGCCGTTCTGCCATCAGTGTCCGAGAACAGTGCTTCTTCATCGGATATCAGCCGGGATCTCACGCTCTCTGGAACTGTTTATTTCATCCATCCAGTGCACCTGCCGTTCAGCCATCAGTGTCCGAGAACAGTGCTTCTTCATCGGATATCAGCCGGGATCTCACGCTCTCTGGAACTGTTTAATTCATCCACCGCACCTGCTGTTCTGCCATCAGTGTCCGACAACAGCGCTTCATCATCGGATATCTGCCGTGAAATACCGCTCTCTGGATCTGCTCTGTTCTGGCAGGTAATCAGGGAGATTTTAAGTAGATGAGTGTCCGGGAATAGTGCACTGCACTCGGGCAGGTCACGCCGCGTAACCCGCCCCGTATCCCGGTTCCCGAACCCGCTTTTCCGCCCAAAGTTGTCCGAAGATGCTTAGGCCCAGCTGGGGAACGCTCCCCACGAAGCCCGGGTCTCAGCCCTGGAGCCCTGTGTTTCCGAAAACCAGGTTTCTGAAATCTGCGACCTGGTGGCCCAGTGATGTCAGCTGGAACTTTTTTTTTTCGGGGCCGTCCAAATTTCTCCAGGGGATTTTAGGGCTTTGCGCCACATATTCCGACTTTTACTTAGTTTCTGACGGAGCCAAAAAAGTCCGGGTTTTTTTGCCCTCCTTATCGTCCCGACTGGAAACTTTAACTTTTTTTTTAAGTCAGAAAATTAAAGTTTTTTTCATCCAGGAGACCGACCCTTCCTTCAAAGCGTCCCAAGTGGTCCTTCGTCATCGGATATCTGTCGGGAAATACCGCTCCATGGAACTGTTTATTTCATCCATCCGCTGCACCTGCTGTTCTGCCATCAGTGTCCGACAATAGCGCTTCTTCATCGGATATCAGCCGGGATCTCAAGCTCTCTGGAACTGTTTAATTCATCCATCCACTGCACCTGCTGTTCTGACATCAGCATCCGAGAATAGTGTCCCGTACTGGGACATGGTCTGGGATATCCCGCTCTCTGGAACTATGTTCTGATTATTTCCTTCATCCACTGCACCTGCTGTTCTGACATCAGCATCCGAGAATAGTGTCCCGTACTGGGACATGGTCTGGGATATCCCGCTCTCTGGAACTATGTTCTGATTATTTCCTTCATCCACTGCACCTGCTGTTCTGACATCAGCATCCGAGAATAGTGTCCCGTACTGGGACATGGTCAGGGATCTCCCGCTGTCTGGAACTGTGTATTCATCCATCCGCTGCACCTGCTGTTCTGCCATCAGTGTCCGTGAACAGTGCTTCTTCATCGGATATCAGCCGGGATCTCACGCTCTCTGGAACTGTTTATTTCATCCATCCACTGCACCTGCTGTTCTGACATCAGCATCCGAGAATAGTGTCCCGTACTGGGACATGGTCTGGGATCTCCCGCTCCATGGAACTGTGTTCTGTTTATTTCCTTCATCCACTGCACCTGCTGTTCTGACATCAGCATCCGACAATAGTGTCCCGTACTGGGACATGGTCTCGCATATCCCGCTCTCTGGAACTATGTTCTGTTCATTTCCTTCATCCAGTGCACCTGCTGTTCTGCCATCAGTGTCCGACAATAGCGCTTCATCATCGGATAGCTGCCGTGAAATACCGCTCTCTGGATCTGCTCTGTTCTGGCAGGTAATCAGGGAGATTTTAAGTAGATGAGTGTCCGGGAATAGTGGGCCGTTCTGGGACTTGGTCTGGGATATCACGCTCTCTGGAACTATGTTCTGTTTATTTCCTTCATCCAGTGCACCTGCTGTTCTGCCATCAGTGTCCGACAATAGCGCGCCGTTCTGGGACTTGGTCTGGGATATCCCGCCCTCTGGAACTATGTTCTGTTTATTTCCTTCATCCAGTGCACCTGCTGTTCTGCCATCAGTGTCCGACAATAGCGCTTCATCATCGGATATCTGCCGTGAAATACCGCTCTCTGGAACTGTGTATTAGTCCGTCCGCTGCACCTGCTGTTCTGACATCAGCATCCGAGAATAGTGTCCCGTACAGGGACATGGTCTGGTCTCTGCCGCTCTCTGGAACTCTGTATTCATCCATGCGTTACACCTGCTGTTCTGACATCAGCATCCGAGAATGGTGTGCCGTTCTGGGACATGGTCTGGTCTCTGCCGCTCTCTGGAACTCTGTATTCATCCATGCGTTACACCTGCTGTTCTGACATCAGCATCCGAGAATAGTGTCCCGTTCTGGGACATGGTCTGGGTTCTGCCGCTCTATGGAACTGTGTGTTCATCCGTCCACTGCACCTGCTGTTCTGCCATCAGCATCCGAGAATAGTGCCCCGTACTGGGACATCAGCCAGGACGCACCGCCGTCATCTCGTTCGTTCGCTCAGTCATCCATCCACGAAAGCTACCGATCAGCCACAGTGCCCGGAATGATGCCTCCTGCCGGGGTAGCGTCCGCTTGCTCCCCGACAGCCAGTTCTGCATGAGGCTCCAATTCTTCCACCCCCGCCACTGTCCGAGGGTGTCCGAAAATACTGAGGTCTGAGTCGGATCCGAACCGCACAAACGCCGGTCTTCACGACTGGAGGCCTATGTTTCTAAAAACCGGGTTTCAGGAATCTGCGACCTGGTGGCCCAGTGATGTCGGCTGGAACTTTTTTTTTCCGGTCCGCTCAAAATTCTCCAGGCATTTTCTGAGCTTTCCTTCACATATTCCGACTTTTACTTAGTTTCTGACGGAGCCAAAAAAGTCCGGTTTTTTTTGCCCTCCTTATCGTCCCGACTGGAAACTTTAACTCCGTATTTTAAGTCAGAAAATTAAAGTTCTTTTCATCCAGGAGACCGACCCTTCCTGCAAAGCGTCCCAAATGGTCCTTCGTCGTCGGATATCTGTCGGGAAATACCGCTCCATGGAACTGTTTATTTCATCCATCCACTGCACCTGCTGTTCTGACATCAGCATCCGAGAATAGTGTCCCGTACTGGGACATGGTCTGGGTTCTGCCGCTCTCTGGAACTCTGTATTCATCCATGCGTTACACCTGCTGTTCTGACATCAGCATCCGAGAATAGTGTGCCGTTCTGGGACATGGTCTGGGATCTCACGCTCTATGGAACTGTTTACTTCATCCATCCACTGCACCTGCTGTTCTGCCATCAGTGTCCAACAATAGCGCTTCATCATCGGATATCTGCCGTGAGATACCGCTCTCTGGAACAGTTTATTTCATCCATCCAGTGCACCTGCCGTTCTGCCATCAGTGTCCGAGAACAGTGCTTCATCATCGGATATCTGCCGTGAAATACCGCTCTCTGGAACTGTTTATTTCATCCATCCACTGCACCTGCTGTTCTGCCATCAGTGTCCGACAATAGCGCTTCTTCATCGGATATCAGCCGGGATCTCACGCTCTCTGGAACTGTTTAATTCATCCATCCACTGCACCTGCTGTTCTGCCATCAGTGTCCGACAATAGCGCTTCTTCATCGGATATCAGCCGGGATCTCACGCTCTCTGGAACTGTTTATTTCATCCACCGCACCTGCTGTTCTGCCATCAGTGTCCGACAACAGCGCTTCATCATCGGATAACTGCCGTGAAATACCGCTCTCTGGAACTGTTTATTTCATCCACCGCACCTGCTGTTCTGCCATCAGTGTCCGACAACAGCGCTTCATCATCGGATATCTGCCGTGAAATACCGCTCTCTGGATCTGCTCTGTTCTGGCAGGTAATCAGGGAGATTTTAAGTAGATGAGTGTCCGGGAATAGTGCACTGCACTCGGGCAGGTCACGCCGCGTAACCCGCCCCATATCCCGGTTCCCGAACCCGCTTTTCCGCCTAAAGTTGTCCGAAGATGCTTAGGCCCAGCTGGGGAACGCTCCCCACGAAGCCCGGGTCTCAGCCCTGGAGCCCTGTGTTTCCGAAAACCAGGTTTCTGAAATCTGCGACCTGGTGGCCCAGTGATGTCAGCTGGAACTTTTTTTTTCCGGTCCGCTCAAAATTCTCCAGGCATTTTCTGAGCTTTCCTTCACATATTCCGACTTTTACTTAGTTTCTGACGGAGCCAAAAAAGTCCGGGTTTTTTTGCCCTCCTTATCGTCCCGACTGGAAACTTTAACCTTTTTTTTAAGTCAGAAAATTAAAGTCTTTTTCATCCAGGAGACCGACCCTTCCTTCAAAGTGTCCCAAATGGTCCTTCGTCGTCGGATATCTGTCGGGAAATACCGCTCCATGGAACTGTTTATTTCATCCATCCGCTGCACCTGCTGTTCTGCCATCAGTGTCCGACAATAGCGCTTCTTCATCGGATATCAGCCGGGATCTCACGCTCTCTGGAACTGTTTAATTCATCCATCCACTGCACCTGCTGTTCTGACATCAGCATCCGAGAATAGTGTCCCGTACTGGGACATGGTCTGGCATATCCCGCTCTCTGGAACTATGTTCTGATTATTTCCTTCATCCACTGCACCTGCTGTTCTGACATCAGCATCCGAGAATAGTGGGCCGTTCTGGGACATGGTCTGGGATATCACGCTGTCTGGAACTGTGTGTTCATCCGTCCACTGCACCTGCTCTTCTGCCATCAGCATCCGAGAATAGTGCCCCGTACTGGGACATCAGCCAGGACGCACCGCCGTCATCTCGTTCGTTCGCTCAGTCATCCATCCACGAAAGCTACCGATCAGCCACAGTGCCCGGAATGATGCCTCCTGCCGGGGTAGCGTCCGCTTGCTCCCCGACAGCCAGTTCTGCATGAGGCTCCAATTCTTCCACCCCCGCCACTGTCCGAGGGTGTCCGAAAATACTGAGGTCTGAGTCGGATCCGAACCGCACAAACGCCGGTCTTCACGACTGGAGGCCTATGTTTCTAAAAACCGGGTTTCAGGAATCTGCGACCTGGTGGCCCAGTGATGTCGGCTGGAACTTTTTTTTTCCGGTCCGCTCAAAATTCTCCAGGCATTTTCTGAGCTTTCCTTCACATAGTCCGACTTTTACTTAGTTTCTGACGGAGCCAAAAAAGTCCGGGTTTTTTTGCCCTCCTTATCGTCCCGACTGAAAACTTTAACTCCGTATTTTAAGTCAGAAAATTAAAGTTCTTTTCATCCAGGAGACCGACCCTTCCTTCAAAGTGTCCCATACAGTGCTTCGTCATCGGACATCGGCCGGGATCTCCCGCTCTCTGGAACTGTGTATTCATCCATGCGGTACACCTGCTGTTCTGCCATCACTGTCCGGGAATAGTGTGTCGTTCTGGGACTTGGTCTGGTCTCTGCCGCTCTCTGGAGCTCTTTATTCATCCATGCGGTACACCTGCTGTTCTGCCATCACTGTCCGGGAATAGTGTGTCGTTCTGGGTCATGGTCTGGGTTCTGCCGCTCTCTGGAACTCTTTATTCATCCATGCGGTACACCTGCTGTTCTGCCATCACTGTCCGGGAATAGTGTGTCGTTCTGGGACTTGGTCTGGGTTCTGCCGCTCTCTGGAGCTCTTTATTCATCCATGCGGTACACCTGCTGTTCTGCCATCACTGTCCGGGAACAGTGTGCCGTTCTGGGACTTGGTCTGGTCTTTGCCGCTCTCTGGAGCTCTGTATTCATCCATGCGGTACACCTGCTGTTCTGCCATCACTGTCCGGGAATAGTGTGTCGTTCTGGGTCATGGTCTGGGATATCACGCTCTCTGGAACTCTTTATTCATCCATGCGGTACACCTGCCGTTCTGCCATCACTGTCCGGGAACAGTGTGCCGTTCTGGGTCATGGTCTGGTCTCTGCCGCTCTCTGGAACTCTTTATTCATCCATGCGGTACACCTGCCGTTCTGCCATCACTGTCCGGGAATAGTGTGTCGTTCTGGGACTTGGTCTGGTCTCTGCCGCTCTCTGGAGCTCTTTATTCATCCATGGGGTACACCTGCTGGTCTGCCATCACTGTCCGGGAATAGTGTGTCGTTCTGGGACTATGTCTAGTCTCTGCCGCTCTCTGGAGCTCTTTATTCATCCATGGGGTACACCTGCTGGTCTGCCATCACTGTCCGGGAATAGTGTGTCGTTCTGGGTCATGGTCTGGTCTCTGCCGCTCTCTGGAGCTGTTATTTTCCTCCATCCAGTACACCCACTGCTCTGCCATCACTGTCCGAAAATAGTGCTCCGAAATCGGGTAAGTCGCGCGGGGAGCCACCCCTGTATCTCGGCTCCAGGAGCCTCTTTCCGCCCGGGGCCTGGCCCACTATGCTTAGGTCCAGCTGGGGAACGCTCCCCCCGAAGCTCGGGGCCCTGTCCTGGAGATCTCTGTTTCCGAAAACCAGGTTTCTGAAATCTGCGACCTGGTGGCCCAGTGATGTGAGCTAAAAAAAAATTTATCGAAGCGATCTAAAAAAGCCCAGGCATTTTCTGGGCTTTCCTTCACATATTCCGACTTTTACTTAGTTTCTGACGGAGCCAAAAAAGTCCGGGTTTTTTTCGCTCCACATAGTCCCGACTGGAAACTTTAACTTTTTTTTTTTTCCATTATTTCACCCGCGGAGGTCCGCAAACACCTCCAGGGGCCCACAACGGCCGAATTAAGCCAGGAAAAAGACACCAGAACCCGGATCTCTTTACCAGACACCCCCAGAGCCCGGAACTCGGACCCAAACACCTCCAGAGGCCCACAACGGCCGAATTGGACCCGGAAAAAGACGCCAGAACCCGGATCTCTTTACCAGACACCCCCAGAGCCCGGATGAGCTCCACAAACACCTCCAGAGGCCCACAACGGCCGAATTGGACCCGGAAAAAGACGCCAGAACCCGGATCTCTTTACCAGACACCCCCAGAGCCCGGATGAGCTCCACAAACACCTCCAGAGGCCCACAACGGCCGAATTGAACCCTGAAAAGGACGCCAGAACCCGGATCTCTTTACCAGACACCCCCAGAGCCCGGAACTCGGACCCAAACACCTCCAGAGGCCCACAACGGCCGAATTGGACCCGGAAAAAGACGCCAGAACCCGGATCTCTTTACCAGACACCCCCAGAGCCCGGAACTCGGACCCAAACACCTCCAGAGGCCCACAACGGCCGAATTGGACCCGGAAAAAGACGCCAGAACCCGGATCTCTTTACCAGACACCCCCAGAGCCCGGATGAGCTCCACAAACACCTCCAGAGGCCCACAACGGCCGAATTGGACCCGGAAAAAGACGCCAGAACCCGGATCTCTTTACCAGACACCCCCAGAGCCCGGATGAGCTCCACAAACACCTCCAGAGGCCCACAACGGCCGAATTGGACCCGGAAAAAGACGCCAGAACCCGGATCTCTTTACCAGACACCCCCAGAGCCCGGATGAGCTCCACAAACACCTCCAGAGGCCCACAACGGCCGAATTGAACCCGGAAAAGGACGCCAGAACCCGGATCTCTTTACCAGACACCCCCAGAGCCCGGATGAGCTCCACAAACACCTCCAGAGGCCCACAACGGCCGAATTGAACCCGGAAAAGGACGCCAGAACCCGGATCTCTTTACCAGACACCCCCAGAGCCCGGAACTCGGACCCAAACACCTCCAGAGGCCCACAACGGCCGAATTGGACCCGGAAAAAGACGCCAGAACCCGGATCTCTTTACCAGACACCCCCAGAGCCCGGAACTCGGACCCAAACACCTCCAGAGGCCCACAACGGCCGAATTGGACCCGGAAAAAGACGCCAGAACCCGGATCTCTTTACCAGACACCCCCAGAGCCCGGAACTCGGACCCAAACACCTCCAGAGGCCCACAACGGCCGAATTGGACCCGGAAAAAGACGCCAGAACCCGGATCTCTTTACCAGACACCCCCAGAGCCCGGAACTCGGACCCAAACACCTCCAGAGGCCCACAACGGCCGAATTGGACCCGGAAAAAGACGCCAGAACCCGGATCTCTTTACCAGACACCCCCAGAGCCCGGATGAGCTCCACAAACACCTCCAGAGGCCCACAACGGCCGAATTGGACCCGGAAAAAGACGCCAGAACCCGGATCTCTTTACCAGACACCCCCAGAGCCCGGATGAGCTCCACAAACACCTCCAGAGGCCCACAACGGCCGAATTGGACCCGGAAAAAGACGCCAGAACCCGGATCTCTTTACCAGACACCCCCAGAGCCCGGAACTCGGACCCAAACACCTCCAGAGGCCCACAACGGCCGAATTGGACCCGGAAAAAGACGCCAGAACCCGGATCTCTTTACCAGACACCCCCAGAGCCCGGATGAGCTCCACAAACACCTCCAGAGGCCCACAACGGCCGAATTGGACCCGGAAAAAGACGCCAGAACCCGGATCTCTTTACCAGACACCCCCAGAGCCCGGATGAGCTCCACAAACACCTCCAGAGGCCCACAACGGCCGAATTGGACCCGGAAAAAGACGCCAGAACCCGGATCTCTTTACCAGACACCCCCAGAGCCCGGATGAGCTCCACAAACACCTCCAGAGGCCCACAACG
>NW_027554899.1:22500-25000 GCF_964276395.1 Gasterosteus aculeatus | reverse complement strand
AATACCGCTCCATGGAACTGTTTACTTCATCCATCCACTGCACCTGCTGTTCTGACATCAGCATCCGAGAATAGTGTCCCGTACTGGGACATGGTCTGGGTTCTGCCGCTCTCTGGAGCTCTTTATTCATCCATGCGGTACACCTGCTGTTCTGCCATCACTGTCCGGGAACAGTGTGCCGTTCTGGGTCATGGTCTGGGATATCACGCTCTCTGGAACTCTTTATTCATCCATGCGGTACACCTGCTGGTCTGCCATCACTGTCCGGGAATAGTGTGTCGTTCTGGGACTTGGTCTGGTCTCTGCCGCTCTCTGGAGGTCTTTATTCATCCATCCACTGCACCTGCTGGTCTGCCATCACTGTCCGGGAATAGTGTGTCGTTCTGGGTCATGGTCTGGGATATCACGCTCTCTGGAACTCTTTATTCATCCATGCGGTACACCTGCCGTTCTGCCATCACTGTCCGGGAATAGTGTGTCGTTCTGGGACTTGGTCTGGGTTCTGCCGCTCTCTGGAGCTCTTTATTCATCCATCCACTGCACCTGCTGTTCTGCCATCACTGTCCGGGAACAGTGTGCCGTTCTGGGTCATGGTCTGGGTTCTGCCGCTCTCTGGAGCTGTTATTTTCATCCATGCGGTACACCTGCTGTTCTGCCATCACTGTCCGGGAATAGTGTGTCGTTCTGGGTCATGGTCTGGGTTCTGCCGCTCTCTGGAACTCTTTATTCATCCATGCGGTACACCTGCTGTTCTGCCATCACTGTCCGGGAATAGTGTGTCGTTCTGGGTCATGGTCTGGGATATCACGCTCTCTGGAACTCTTTATTCATCCATGCGGTACACCTGCCGTTCTGCCATCACTGTCCGGGAACAGTGTGCCGTTCTGGGTCATGGTCTGGGTTCTGCCGCTCTCTGGAACTCTTTATTCATCCATGGGGTACACCTGCTGGTCTGCCATCACTGTCCGGGAATAGTGTGTCGTTCTGGGACTTGGTCTGGTCTCTGCCGCTCTCTGGAGCTCTGTATTCATCCATGCGGTACACCTGCTGGTCTGCCATCACTGTCCGGGAATAGTGTGTCGTTCTGGGACTTGGTCTGGTCTCTGCCGCTCTCTGGAGCTCTGTATTCATCCATGCGGTACACCTGCTGTTCTGCCATCACTGTCCGGGAATAGTGTGTCGTTCTGGGACTTGGTCTGGTCTCTGCCGCTCTCTGGAGCTCTGTATTCATCCATGCGGTACACCTGCTGTTCTGCCATCACTGTCCGGGAATAGTGTCCCGTTCTGGGTCATGGTCTGGTCTCTGCCGCTCTCTGGAACTCTTTATTCATCCATGGGGTACACCTGCTGTTCTGCCATCACTGTCCGGGAACAGTGTGCCGTTCTGGGTCATGGTCTGGGATATCACGCTCTCTGGAACTCTTTATTCATCCATGGGGTACACCTGCTGGTCTGCCATCACTGTCCGGGAACAGTGTGCCGTTCTGGGTCATGGTCTGGTCTCTGCCGCTCTCTGGAGCTGTTATTTTCCTCCATCCGGTACACCCACTGCTCTGCCATCACTGTCCGAAAATAGTGCTCCGAAATCGGGTAAGTCGCGCGGGGAGCCACCCCTGTATCTCGGCTCCAGGAGCGTCTTTCCGCCCGGGGCCTGGCCCACTATGCTTAGGTCCAGCTGGGGAACGCTCCCCCCGAAGCTCGGGGCCCTGTCCTGGAGATCTCTGTTTCCGAAAACCAGGTTTCTGAAATCTGCGACCTGGTGGCCCAGTGATGTGAGCTAAAAAAAAATTTATCGAAGCGATCTAAAAAAGCCCAGGCATTTTCTGAGCTTTCCTTCACATATTCCGACTTTTACTTAGTTTCTGACGGAGCCAAAAAAGTCCGGGTTTTTTTCGCTCCACATAGTCCCGACTGGAAACTTTAACTTTTTTTTTTTTCCATTATTTCACCCGCGGAGGTCCGCAAACACCTCCAGGGGCCCACAACGGCCGAATTAAGCCAGGAAAAAGACACCAGAACCCGGATCTCTTTACCAGACACCCCCAGAGCCCGGAACTCGGACCCAAACACCTCCAGAGGCCCACAACGGCCGAATCGAACCCGGAAAAAGACGCCAGAACCCGGATCTCTTTACCAGACACCCCCAGAGCCCGGAACTCGGACCCAAACACCTCCAGAGGCCCACAACGGCCGAATCGAACCCGGAAAAAGACGCCAGAACCCGGATCTCTTTACCAGACACCCCCAGAGCCCGGAACTCGGACCCAAACACCTCCAGAGGCCCACAACGGCCGAATCGAACCCGGAAAAAGACGCCAGAACCCGGATCTCTTTACCAGACACCCCCAAAGCCCGGAACTCGGACCCAAACACCTCCAGAGGCCCACAACGGCCGAATTGGACCCGGAAAAAGACGCCAGAACCCGGATCTCTTTACCAGACACCCCCAGAGCCCGGAACTCGGACCCAAACACCTCCAGAGGCCCACAACGGCCGAATT
>NW_027554899.1:0-10000 GCF_964276395.1 Gasterosteus aculeatus | reverse complement strand
CACGCTCTCTGGAACTGTTTATTTCATCCATCCAGTGCACCTGCCGTTCTGCCATCAGTGTCCGAGAACAGTGCTTCTTCATCGGATATCAGCCGGGATCTCACGCTCTCTGGAACTGTTTATTTCATCCATCCAGTGCACCTGCCGTTCAGCCATCAGTGTCCGAGAACAGTGCTTCTTCATCGGATATCAGCCGGGATCTCACGCTCTCTGGAACTGTTTATTTCATCCATCCAGTGCACCTGCCGTTCAGCCATCAGTGTCCGAGAACAGTGCTTCTTCATCGGATATCAGCCGGGATCTCACGCTCTCTGGAACTGTTTAATTCATCCACCGCACCTGCTGTTCTGCCATCAGTGTCCGACAACAGCGCTTCATCATCGGATAACTGCCGTGAAATACCGCTCTCTGGAACTGTTTATTTCATCCACCGCACATGCTGTTCTGCCATCAGTGTCCGACAACAGCGCTTCATCATCGGATATCTGCCGTGAAATACCGCTCTCTGGATCTGCTCTGTTCTGGCAGGTAATCAGGAAGATTTTAAGTAGATGAGTGTCCGGGAATAGTGGGCCGTTATGGGACTTGGTCTGGGATATCACGCTCTCTGGAACTATGTTCGGTTTATTTCCTTCATCCAGTGCACCTGCTGTTCTGCCATCAGTGTCCGACAATAGCGCGCCGTTCTGGGACTTGGTCTGGGATATCACGCTCTCTGGAACTATGTTCTGTTAATTTCCTTCATCCAGTGCACCTGCTGTTCTGCCATCAGTGTCCGACAATAGCGCTTCATCATCGGATATCTGTCGTGAAATACCGCTCTCTGGAACTGTGTATTAGTCCGTCCGCTGCACCTGCTGTTCTGACATCAGCATCCGAGAATAGTGCGCCGTTCTGGGACATGGTCTGGTCTCTGCCGCTCTCTGGAACTCTGTATTCATCCATGCGTTACACCTGCTGTTCTGACATCAGCATCCGAGAATGGTGTGCCGTTCTGGGACATGGTCTGGGATCTCCCGCTGTCTGGAACTGTGTGTTCATCCATCCACTGCACCTGCTGTTCTGACATCAGCATCCGAGAATAGTGGGCCGTTCTGGGACATGGTCTGGGATCTCCCGCTGTCTGGAACTGTGTGTTCATCCATACGTTACACCTGCTGTTCTGACATCAGCATCCGAGAATAGTGTCCCGTACTGGGACATGGTCAGGGATCTCACGCTGTCTGGAACTGTGTATTCATCCATCCAGTGCACCTGCCGTTCTGCCATCAGTGTCCGAGAACAGTGCTTCTTCATCGGATATCAGCCGGGATCTCACGCTCTCTGGAACTGTTTATTTCATTTATCCACTGCACCTGCTGTTCTGACATCAGCATCCGAGAATAGTGTCCCGTACTGGGACATGGTCAGGGATCTCACGCTGTCTGGAACTGTGTATTCATCCATGCGTTACACCTGCTGTTCTGACATCAGCATCCGAGAATAGTGTGCCGTTATGGGACATGGTCAGGGATCTCACGCTGTCTGGAACTGTGTATTCATCCATCCAGTGCACCTGCCGTTCTGCCATCAGTGTCCGAGAACAGTGCTTCTTCATCGGATATCAGCCGGGATCTCACGCTCTCTGGAACTGTTTATTTCATTTATCCACTGCACCTGCTGTTCTGACATCAGCATCCGAGAATAGTGTCCCGTACTGGGACATGGTCAGGGATCTCACGCTGTCTGGAACTGTGTATTCATCCATGCGTTACACCTGCTGTTCTGACATCAGCATCCGAGAATAGTGTGCCGTTATGGGACATGGTCTGGGATCTCCTGCTCTATGGAACTGTTTACTTCATCCATCCACTGCACCTGCTGTTCTGCCATCAGTGTCCGACAATAGCGCTTCATCATCGGATATCTGCCGTGAAATACCGCTCTCTGGAACTGTTTCTTTCATCCATCCACCGCACCTGCTGTTCTGCCATCAGTGTCTGACAATAGCGCTTCTTCATCGGATATCAGCCGGGATCTCACGCTCTCTGGAACTGTTTATTTCATCCATCCAGTGCACCTGCCGTTCAGCCATCAGTGTCCGAGAACAGTGCTTCTTCATCGGATATCAGCCGGGATCTCACGCTCTCTGGAACTGTTTCTTTCATCCATCCACCGCACCTGCCGTTCTGCCATCAGTGTCCGAGAACAGTGCTTCTTCATCGGATATCAGCCGGGATCTCACGCTCTCTGGAACTGTTTATTTCATCCATCCAGTGCACCTGCCGTTCAGCCATCAGTGTCCGAGAACAGTGCTTCTTCATCGGATATCAGCCGGGATCTCACGCTCTCTGGAACTGTTTATTTCATCCATCCAGTGCACCTGCCGTTCAGCCATCAGTGTCCGAGAACAGTGCTTCTTCATCGGATATCAGCCGGGATCTCACGCTCTCTGGAACTGTTTAATTCATCCACCGCACCTGCTGTTCTGCCATCAGTGTCCGACAACAGCGCTTCATCATCGGATAACTGCCGTGAAATACCGCTCTCTGGAACTGTTTATTTCATCCACCGCACATGCTGTTCTGCCATCAGTGTCCGACAACAGCGCTTCATCATCGGATATCTGCCGTGAAATACCGCTCTCTGGATCTGCTCTGTTCTGGCAGGTAATCAGGAAGATTTTAAGTAGATGAGTGTCCGGGAATAGTGGGCCGTTATGGGACTTGGTCTGGGATATCACGCTCTCTGGAACTATGTTCGGTTTATTTCCTTCATCCAGTGCACCTGCTGTTCTGCCATCAGTGTCCGACAATAGCGCGCCGTTCTGGGACTTGGTCTGGGATATCACGCTCTCTGGAACTATGTTCTGTTAATTTCCTTCATCCAGTGCACCTGCTGTTCTGCCATCAGTGTCCGACAATAGCGCTTCATCATCGGATATCTGTCGTGAAATACCGCTCTCTGGAACTGTGTATTAGTCCGTCCGCTGCACCTGCTGTTCTGACATCAGCATCCGAGAATAGTGCGCCGTTCTGGGACATGGTCTGGTCTCTGCCGCTCTCTGGAACTCTGTATTCATCCATGCGTTACACCTGCTGTTCTGACATCAGCATCCGAGAATGGTGTGCCGTTCTGGGACATGGTCTGGGATCTCCCGCTGTCTGGAACTGTGTGTTCATCCATCCACTGCACCTGCTGTTCTGACATCAGCATCCGAGAATAGTGGGCCGTTCTGGGACATGGTCTGGGATCTCCCGCTGTCTGGAACTGTGTGTTCATCCATACGTTACACCTGCTGTTCTGACATCAGCATCCGAGAATAGTGTCCCGTACTGGGACATGGTCAGGGATCTCACGCTGTCTGGAACTGTGTATTCATCCATCCAGTGCACCTGCCGTTCTGCCATCAGTGTCCGAGAACAGTGCTTCTTCATCGGATATCAGCCGGGATCTCACGCTCTCTGGAACTGTTTATTTCATTTATCCACTGCACCTGCTGTTCTGACATCAGCATCCGAGAATAGTGTCCCGTACTGGGACATGGTCAGGGATCTCACGCTGTCTGGAACTGTGTATTCATCCATGCGTTACACCTGCTGTTCTGACATCAGCATCCGAGAATAGTGTGCCGTTATGGGACATGGTCAGGGATCTCACGCTGTCTGGAACTGTGTATTCATCCATCCAGTGCACCTGCCGTTCTGCCATCAGTGTCCGAGAACAGTGCTTCTTCATCGGATATCAGCCGGGATCTCACGCTCTCTGGAACTGTTTATTTCATTTATCCACTGCACCTGCTGTTCTGACATCAGCATCCGAGAATAGTGTCCCGTACTGGGACATGGTCAGGGATCTCACGCTGTCTGGAACTGTGTATTCATCCATGCGTTACACCTGCTGTTCTGACATCAGCATCCGAGAATAGTGTGCCGTTATGGGACATGGTCTGGGATCTCCTGCTCTATGGAACTGTTTACTTCATCCATCCACTGCACCTGCTGTTCTGCCATCAGTGTCCGACAATAGCGCTTCATCATCGGATATCTGCCGTGAAATACCGCTCTCTGGAACTGTTTCTTTCATCCATCCACCGCACCTGCTGTTCTGCCATCAGTGTCTGACAATAGCGCTTCTTCATCGGATATCAGCCGGGATCTCACGCTCTCTGGAACTGTTTATTTCATCCATCCAGTGCACCTGCCGTTCTGCCATCAGTGTCCGAGAACAGTGCTTCTTCATCGGATATCAGCCGGGATCTCACGCTCTCTGGAACTGTTTCTTTCATCCATCCACCGCACCTGCTGTTCTGCCATCAGTGTCCGACAATAGCGCTTCTTCATCGGATATCAGCCGGGATCTCACGCTCTCTGGAACTGTTTATTTCATCCATCCAGTGCACCTGCCGTTCTGCCATCAGTGTCCGAGAACAGTGCTTCTTCATCGGATATCAGCCGGGATCTCACGCTCTCTGGAACTGTTTATTTCATCCATCCAGTGCACCTGCCGTTCAGCCATCAGTGTCCGAGAACAGTGCTTCTTCATCGGATATCAGCCGGGATCTCACGCTCTCTGGAACTGTTTAATTCATCCACCGCACCTGCTGTTCTGCCATCAGTGTCCGACAACAGCGCTTCATCATCGGATAACTGCCGTGAAATACCGCTCTCTGGAACTGTTTATTTCATCCACCGCACATGCTGTTCTGCCATCAGTGTCCGACAACAGCGCTTCATCATCGGATATCTGCCGTGAAATACCGCTCTCTGGATCTGCTCTGTTCTGGCAGGTAATCAGGAAGATTTTAAGTAGATGAGTGTCCGGGAATAGTGGGCCGTTATGGGACTTGGTCTGGGATATCACGCTCTCTGGAACTATGTTCGGTTTATTTCCTTCATCCAGTGCACCTGCTGTTCTGCCATCAGTGTCCGACAATAGCGCGCCGTTCTGGGACTTGGTCTGGGATATCACGCTCTCTGGAACTATGTTCTGTTAATTTCCTTCATCCAGTGCACCTGCTGTTCTGCCATCAGTGTCCGACAATAGCGCTTCATCATCGGATATCTGTCGTGAAATACCGCTCTCTGGAACTGTGTATTAGTCCGTCCGCTGCACCTGCTGTTCTGACATCAGCATCCGAGAATAGTGCGCCGTTCTGGGACATGGTCTGGTCTCTGCCGCTCTCTGGAACTCTGTATTCATCCATGCGTTACACCTGCTGTTCTGACATCAGCATCCGAGAATGGTGTGCCGTTCTGGGACATGGTCTGGGATCTCCCGCTGTCTGGAACTGTGTGTTCATCCATCCACTGCACCTGCTGTTCTGACATCAGCATCCGAGAATAGTGGGCCGTTCTGGGACATGGTCTGGGATCTCCCGCTGTCTGGAACTGTGTGTTCATCCATACGTTACACCTGCTGTTCTGACATCAGCATCCGAGAATAGTGTCCCGTACTGGGACATGGTCAGGGATCTCACGCTGTCTGGAACTGTGTATTCATCCATCCAGTGCACCTGCCGTTCTGCCATCAGTGTCCGAGAACAGTGCTTCTTCATCGGATATCAGCCGGGATCTCACGCTCTCTGGAACTGTTTATTTCATTTATCCACTGCACCTGCTGTTCTGACATCAGCATCCGAGAATAGTGTCCCGTACTGGGACATGGTCAGGGATCTCACGCTGTCTGGAACTGTGTATTCATCCATGCGTTACACCTGCTGTTCTGACATCAGCATCCGAGAATAGTGTGCCGTTATGGGACATGGTCAGGGATCTCACGCTGTCTGGAACTGTGTATTCATCCATCCAGTGCACCTGCCGTTCTGCCATCAGTGTCCGAGAACAGTGCTTCTTCATCGGATATCAGCCGGGATCTCACGCTCTCTGGAACTGTTTATTTCATTTATCCACTGCACCTGCTGTTCTGACATCAGCATCCGAGAATAGTGTCCCGTACTGGGACATGGTCAGGGATCTCACGCTGTCTGGAACTGTGTATTCATCCATGCGTTACACCTGCTGTTCTGACATCAGCATCCGAGAATAGTGTGCCGTTATGGGACATGGTCTGGGATCTCCTGCTCTATGGAACTGTTTACTTCATCCATCCACTGCACCTGCTGTTCTGCCATCAGTGTCCGACAATAGCGCTTCATCATCGGATATCTGCCGTGAAATACCGCTCTCTGGAACTGTTTCTTTCATCCATCCACCGCACCTGCTGTTCTGCCATCAGTGTCTGACAATAGCGCTTCTTCATCGGATATCAGCCGGGATCTCACGCTCTCTGGAACTGTTTATTTCATCCATCCAGTGCACCTGCCGTTCAGCCATCAGTGTCCGAGAACAGTGCTTCTTCATCGGATATCAGCCGGGATCTCACGCTCTCTGGAACTGTTTCTTTCATCCATCCACCGCACCTGCCGTTCTGCCATCAGTGTCCGAGAACAGTGCTTCTTCATCGGATATCAGCCGGGATCTCACGCTCTCTGGAACTGTTTATTTCATCCATCCAGTGCACCTGCCGTTCAGCCATCAGTGTCCGAGAACAGTGCTTCTTCATCGGATATCAGCCGGGATCTCACGCTCTCTGGAACTGTTTATTTCATCCATCCAGTGCACCTGCCGTTCAGCCATCAGTGTCCGAGAACAGTGCTTCTTCATCGGATATCAGCCGGGATCTCACGCTCTCTGGAACTGTTTAATTCATCCACCGCACCTGCTGTTCTGCCATCAGTGTCCGACAACAGCGCTTCATCATCGGATAACTGCCGTGAAATACCGCTCTCTGGAACTGTTTATTTCATCCACCGCACATGCTGTTCTGCCATCAGTGTCCGACAACAGCGCTTCATCATCGGATATCTGCCGTGAAATACCGCTCTCTGGATCTGCTCTGTTCTGGCAGGTAATCAGGAAGATTTTAAGTAGATGAGTGTCCGGGAATAGTGGGCCGTTATGGGACTTGGTCTGGGATATCACGCTCTCTGGAACTATGTTCGGTTTATTTCCTTCATCCAGTGCACCTGCTGTTCTGCCATCAGTGTCCGACAATAGCGCGCCGTTCTGGGACTTGGTCTGGGATATCACGCTCTCTGGAACTATGTTCTGTTAATTTCCTTCATCCAGTGCACCTGCTGTTCTGCCATCAGTGTCCGACAATAGCGCTTCATCATCGGATATCTGTCGTGAAATACCGCTCTCTGGAACTGTGTATTAGTCCGTCCGCTGCACCTGCTGTTCTGACATCAGCATCCGAGAATAGTGCGCCGTTCTGGGACATGGTCTGGTCTCTGCCGCTCTCTGGAACTCTGTATTCATCCATGCGTTACACCTGCTGTTCTGACATCAGCATCCGAGAATGGTGTGCCGTTCTGGGACATGGTCTGGGATCTCCCGCTGTCTGGAACTGTGTGTTCATCCATCCACTGCACCTGCTGTTCTGACATCAGCATCCGAGAATAGTGGGCCGTTCTGGGACATGGTCTGGGATCTCCCGCTGTCTGGAACTGTGTGTTCATCCATACGTTACACCTGCTGTTCTGACATCAGCATCCGAGAATAGTGTCCCGTACTGGGACATGGTCAGGGATCTCACGCTGTCTGGAACTGTGTATTCATCCATCCAGTGCACCTGCCGTTCTGCCATCAGTGTCCGAGAACAGTGCTTCTTCATCGGATATCAGCCGGGATCTCACGCTCTCTGGAACTGTTTATTTCATTTATCCACTGCACCTGCTGTTCTGACATCAGCATCCGAGAATAGTGTCCCGTACTGGGACATGGTCAGGGATCTCACGCTGTCTGGAACTGTGTATTCATCCATGCGTTACACCTGCTGTTCTGACATCAGCATCCGAGAATAGTGTGCCGTTATGGGACATGGTCAGGGATCTCACGCTGTCTGGAACTGTGTATTCATCCATCCAGTGCACCTGCCGTTCTGCCATCAGTGTCCGAGAACAGTGCTTCTTCATCGGATATCAGCCGGGATCTCACGCTCTCTGGAACTGTTTATTTCATTTATCCACTGCACCTGCTGTTCTGACATCAGCATCCGAGAATAGTGTCCCGTACTGGGACATGGTCAGGGATCTCACGCTGTCTGGAACTGTGTATTCATCCATGCGTTACACCTGCTGTTCTGACATCAGCATCCGAGAATAGTGTGCCGTTATGGGACATGGTCTGGGATCTCCTGCTCTATGGAACTGTTTACTTCATCCATCCACTGCACCTGCTGTTCTGCCATCAGTGTCCGACAATAGCGCTTCATCATCGGATATCTGCCGTGAAATACCGCTCTCTGGAACTGTTTCTTTCATCCATCCACCGCACCTGCTGTTCTGCCATCAGTGTCTGACAATAGCGCTTCTTCATCGGATATCAGCCGGGATCTCACGCTCTCTGGAACTGTTTATTTCATCCATCCAGTGCACCTGCCGTTCTGCCATCAGTGTCCGAGAACAGTGCTTCTTCATCGGATATCAGCCGGGATCTCACGCTCTCTGGAACTGTTTCTTTCATCCATCCACCGCACCTGCTGTTCTGCCATCAGTGTCCGACAATAGCGCTTCTTCATCGGATATCAGCCGGGATCTCACGCTCTCTGGAACTGTTTATTTCATCCATCCAGTGCACCTGCCGTTCTGCCATCAGTGTCCGAGAACAGTGCTTCTTCATCGGATATCAGCCGGGATCTCACGCTCTCTGGAACTGTTTATTTCATCCATCCAGTGCACCTGCCGTTCAGCCATCAGTGTCCGAGAACAGTGCTTCTTCATCGGATATCAGCCGGGATCTCACGCTCTCTGGAACTGTTTATTTCATCCATCCAGTGCACCTGCCGTTCAGCCATCAGTGTCCGAGAACAGTGCTTCTTCATCGGATATCAGCCGGGATCTCACGCTCTCTGGAACTGTTTATTTCATCCATCCAGTGCACCTGCCGTTCAGCCATCAGTGTCCGAGAACAGTGCTTCTTCATCGGATATCAGCCGGGATCTCACGCTCTCTGGAACTGTTTAATTCATCCACCGCACCTGCTGTTCTGCCATCAGTGTCCGACAACAGCGCTTCATCATCGGATAACTGCCGTGAAATACCGCTCTCTGGAACTGTTTATTTCATCCACCGCACATGCTGTTCTGCCATCAGTGTCCGACAACAGCGCTTCATCATCGGATATCTGCCGTGAAATACCGCTCTCTGGATCTGCTCTGTTCTGGCAGGTAATCAGGAAGATTTTAAGTAGATGAGTGTCCGGGAATAGTGGGCCGTTATGGGACTTGGTCTGGGATATCACGCTCTCTGGAACTATGTTCGGTTTATTTCCTTCATCCAGTGCACCTGCTGTTCTGCCATCAGTGTCCGACAATAGCGCGCCGTTCTGGGACTTGGTCTGGGATATCACGCTCTCTGGAACTATGTTCTGTTAATTTCCTTCATCCAGTGCACCTGCTGTTCTGCCATCAGTGTCCGACAATAGCGCTTCATCATCGGATATCTGTCGTGAAATACCGCTCTCTGGAACTGTGTATTAGTCCGTCCGCTGCACCTGCTGTTCTGACATCAGCATCCGAGAATAGTGCGCCGTTCTGGGACATGGTCTGGTCTCTGCCGCTCTCTGGAACTCTGTATTCATCCATGCGTTACACCTGCTGTTCTGACATCAGCATCCGAGAATGGTGTGCCGTTCTGGGACATGGTCTGGGATCTCCCGCTGTCTGGAACTGTGTGTTCATCCATCCACTGCACCTGCTGTTCTGACATCAGCATCCGAGAATAGTGGGCCGTTCTGGGACATGGTCTGGGATCTCCCGCTGTCTGGAACTGTGTGTTCATCCATACGTTACACCTGCTGTTCTGACATCAGCATCCGAGAATAGTGTCCCGTACTGGGACATGGTCAGGGATCTCACGCTGTCTGGAACTGTGTATTCATCCATCCAGTGCACCTGCCGTTCTGCCATCAGTGTCCGAGAACAGTGCTTCTTCATCGGATATCAGCCGGGATCTCAC